>NC_092166.1:64395321-64695321 GCF_045791955.1 Oncorhynchus clarkii lewisi
GGTGCCAGAATAACAACCTATCCCTCAACGTAACCAAGACTAAGGAGATGATTGTGGACTACAGGAAAAGGAGGACCGAACACGCCCCCATTCTCATCAACGGGGCTGTAGTGGAGCAGGTTGAGAGCTTCAAGTTCCTTGGTGTCCACATCAACAACAAACTAGAATGGTCCAAAACACAGTCATGAAGAGGACACGACAAAGCCTATTCCCCCTCAGAAAACTAAAAAGATTTGGCATTGGTCCTGAGATCCTCAAAAGGTTCTACAGCTGCAACATCGAGAGCATCCTGACCGGTTGCAGCTGTAGAGAGCATCCTGGTACGACAATTGTTCGGCCTCCGACCGCACGGCACTTCAGAGGGTAGTGCGTACGGCCCAGAACATCACTGGGGCAAAGCTGCCTGCCATCCAGGACCTCTACACCAGGCGGTGTCAGAGGAAGGCCCTAAAAATGGTCAAAGACCCCAGCCACCCCAGTCATAGACTGTTCTCTCTACTACCGCATGGCAAGCGGTACCGGAGGGCCAAGTCTAGGACAAACAGGCTTCTCAACAGTTTTTACCCCCAAGCCATAAGACTCCTGAACAGGTCATCAAATGGCTACCCGGACTATTTGCATTGTGTGCCCCCCCCAACCCTTTTACGCTGCTGCTACTCTCTGTTCATCATATATGCATAGTCACTTTATCTATACATTCATGTACATACTACCTCAATTGGCCCGACCAACCAGTGCTCCAGCACATTGGCTAACCGGGCTATCTGCATTGTGTCCCGCCACCCACCACCCACCAAACCCTCTTTTACGCTACTGCTACTCTCTGTTCATCATATATACATAGTCACTTTAACCATATCTACATGTACATACTACCTCAATCAGCGTGACTAACCGGTGTCTGTATGTGGCCTCGCTACTTCTATAGCCTCACTACTGTTATTATTCATTGTCCTTTTACTGTTGTTTTATTTCTTTACTTACCTATTGTTCACCTAATACCTTTTTTGCACTATTGGTTAGAGCCTGGAAGTAAGCATTTCACTGTAAGGCTGTATTCGGTTGTATCCTGTTGTATTCGGCGCACGTGACAAATAAACTTTGATTTGATTTGATTTGGGAGGTAGTTGGGTGGGCTATTTACAGATGGGCTATGTACAGGTGCAGTGATCTGTGAGCTACTCTGACAGCTGGTGCTTAAAGTTAGAGAGGGAGATATGAGTTTCCAGCTTCAGCGATTTTCGCAATTCGTTCGAGTCAATGGCAGCAGAGAACTGGAAGGAAAGGCGGCCAAAGGAGTAATTGTCTTTGGGGGTGACCAGTGAAATATACCTGTATGTTACGGGTGGGTGCTGCCATGGTGACCAGTGAGCTGAGACAAGGCAGGGCTTTACCAAGCAAAGACTTATAGATGACCTGGAGCCAGTGGGTTTGGCGATGAATATGAAGCAAGGGCCAGCCAACCAGAGCATACAGGTCGCAGTGGTGGGTTATATATGGGGCTTTGGTGACGAAACGGATGGCACTGTGATATACTGCCTCCAATTTACTGAGTAGAGTGTTGGAGGCTATTTTGTAAATGACATCACCGAAGTCGAGGATCGGTAGGATAGTCAGTTTTACGAGAGTATGTTTGGCAGCATGAGTGAAGGATTTTTTGTTGCGAAATAGGAAGCCGATTCTAGATTTAATTTTGGATTGGAGATGCTTAATGTGAGTCTGGAAGGAGAGTTTACAGTCTAACCAGACACCTAGGTATTTGTAGTTCTCCACATATTCTAAGTCAGAAGCGTCCAGAGTAGTGATGCTGGACGGGTGGGCAGGTGCAGGCAGCGATCAGTTGAAGAGCATGCATTTAGTTTTACTTGCATTTAAGAGCAGTTGGAGGCCACGGAAGGAGAGTTGTATGGCATTGAAGCTCGTATGTAGGTTAGTTAACACAGTTTCCAAAGAAGGGCCAGATGTATACAGAATGGTGTCGTCTGCGTAGAGGTGGTTCAGAGAATCACTAGCAGCAAGATCAACATCATTGATGTATACAGAGAAAAGAGTCGGCCCGAGAATTGAACCCTGTGGCACCCCCATAGAGACTGCCAGAGGTCCGGACAACAAACCCTCCAATTTGACACAATGAACTCTGACTGAGAAGTAGTTGGTGAACCAGGCGAGGCAGTCATTTGAGAAACCAAGGCTGTTGAGTCTGCCGATAAGAATGTGGTGATTGACAGAGTCTAAAGCCTTGGCCAGGTCGATGAATACAGCTGCACAGTATTGTCTTTTATTGATGGCAGTTGGTGGTTGGATGGCAATATTGTTTAGGACCTTGAGCGTGGCTGAGGTGCACCCATGACCAGCTCGGAAACCAGATTGCATAGCGGAGAAGGTACGGTGGGGTTCGAAATGGTCGGGGATCTGTTTGTTAACTTGGCTATTGAAGACCTTAGAAAGGCAGGGGTGGATAGATATAGGTCTGTAACAGTTTGGGTCTAGAGTGTCTCCCCCTTTGAAGAGAGGTTGAACAGGCTAGTAATAGGGGTTGCACCATTTTTGGCAGATAATTTTAGAAAGAGAGGGTCCAGATTGTCCAGCCGGGCTACGACATCCGGGTTGGCAGAGTGTGCTAAAGCAGTGAATAAAACAAACAAAGGGAGGACACTTCTAATGTTAACATGCATGAAACCAAGGCTTTTCCGGTTACAGAAGTCAACAAATGAGAGCGCCTGGGGAATGGGAGTGGAGCTAGGCACAGCAGGGCCTGGATTAGCCTCTACATCACCAGAGGAACAGAGGAGGAGTAGGATAAGGGTACGGCTAAAGGCTATAAGAACTGGTCGCCTAGTACATTCGGAACAGAGAGTAAAATGAGCAGGTTTCTGGGCGCGGTAGAATAGATTCAAGGCATAATGTACAGGCAAAGGTATGGTAGGATGTGAATACAGTGGAGGTAAACCTAGGCATTGAGTGACAATGAGAGAGGTATTGTCTCTAGAGACACCATTTAAACCAGGTGAGGTCACCGCATGTGTGGGAGGTGGAACAAAAGGATTAGCTAAGGCATATTGAGCAGGGCTGGAGGCTCTACAGTGAAATAAGACAATAATCACTAACCAGAACAGCAATGGACAAGGCATATTGACATTAGGGAGAGGCATGCGTAGCCGAGTGATCATGGGGTCTAGTGAGTAGCTAGGCGAGCTGGAGACACGGTGATTCAGACAGCTAGCGGGCCAGGGCTAGCAGGCTAGCAGAAGGGCCTTAGGGGGACGTCGTGACAGAAAAATCTGTTGTAGCCCCCTCCTGCGGTTACATCTGCAGACCAGTCGTGATGGATTGGCAGGGCTCCGTGTAGTAAAAGGGTCCAGTCCAATTGGCAAAATAGTTATTGTAGCCAAAGAAATTGGCTGATGGACCTCTTCAACTGACAGTCCGATATGCTCTAGACAGCTAGCGGGCTGCGGCTAGCAGGCTAGCAGTTGGGGGGATGTCACGACGGAGGAGCCTGTTGAAAACCCCCTCGGGCGGATTGCGTCGGTAGTCCAGTCGTGATGGATCGGTGGGGGCCCGTGTCGGCAGTAAAAGTGGTCCAAGCCAATCGGCAAAATAGGCATTGTAGCCCAAGGAGTGGCTGATGGACCTCTTCAGCTAGCCGGGAGATGGGTCTAGCATAGGCTAGCTCCAGGATAATGGGCGCTTGCTTTGGGACAGAGACGTTAGCCAGGAGTAGCCACTCGATAGCAGCTAGCTAGATGCGATGATCCAGGTGAAAAGGTTCAGAGCTCACGGTAGGAATCCAGAGATGTGGAGAAAAATAACTAATGTATGCTCTGGATTGAATCGCGCTGTGCAGACTGGCAGGAGTTGTCCGGGCTAAAGGTTAGCTGATGACTGCTAGCAGTGGCTAGCTGACTACTAGCAAGTAGCTAGTTAGCTGGCTAGCTTCTGTTGGGTGTTCCGGTTCTAAAGTACAGAAAATAGCAGATCCATACCACATTGGGTGAGGCGGGTTGCAGGAGAGTATGTTGAAGTTGAGGTTAAGAAATAAATAAAAAATATATACGAAATATATGCGAAGTAAAATATATATGCACGGGAGACGACAAGATGAAGACAAAGAAGCCTGACTGCTGCGCCATCTTGGATTCAGATAAATAAGGACAAGCCACCTGGTACCAACAACTGAACACAGAGGGTTTTCTTTCATTTCAATTTTTTACCCCTTTTTGATGATATCCAATTGATAGTTACAGTCTCGTCCCATTGCTGCAACTTCCATACGGACTCGTGAGAGGCAAAGGTCGAGAGCCATGACCCTGCCAAGCCACACTGCGTCTTGACACACTGCTCGCTTAACTCAGAAGCCAGCCGCACCAATATGTCGGAGGAAACACCGTACAACTGCCGACCGAAGTCAGCATGCAACAGGAGTCACTAGAGTGCGATGGGACAAGGAGGACACAGTCAAGACAACGCAGGAGTGACTTCGGGACAAGTCTCTGAATGTCCTGAAGTGCCCCAGCCAGAGCCCGGACTTGTACCCGATCGAACATCTCTGGAGAGACCTGAAAATAGCTGTGCAGCGATGCTCCCCATCCAACCTGACAGAGCTTGAGAGGATCTGCAGAGAAGAATGGGAAAAACTCCCCAAATACAGGTGTGCAAAGCTTGTAGCATCATACCCAAGAGGACTCAACGCTGTAATCGCTGCCAAAGGTGCTTCAACAAAGTACTGAATAAAGGATCTGAATACTCATGTAAATGTGATATTTCTTATTTTTTGTATTTTATTTTATTTTTGCAAAAAAAATCTCAAATCCTGTTTTTGATTTTTCATTTGTGTAGATTGATGAGGGGGGAATGCAAGTTAATCCAATCCAACAAAATGTGGAAAACGTCAAGGGGTCTGAATACTTTACAAATGCACTGTATATGTATACTAAAACTTGTCCTCTAAGCCGGTTTATCTGCTCTGAGAAGTGTGAGGTCAGTGTGAGCATGTGTGTGTTTTTGTATGTGGATTTATGCGTGTTTTCTCTATCTGTAAGAGTGTGAGTGTATACTTTATGTGTGTGTGTTCGGCATTTCAGATGCCGTATCTTAATTTGAGCCAGTTTGATACAGCAGGTAAATAACCCTACAGCATCAGGAAATGTGAATTATAATGTGGATTATAAATCATTTACATATTTTGTAGGGGTTGATACACTTTTTGTCTTAGGAAAATCAAGTCCGACATTTTTAAGTGGAAATTACAAACTTTAGAAGCATTTTTAAACCTTGAATACACTACTAAGTTTGGATTTTCTTCTGTGCAGGAAAATTCTCAGCAACAAAAGAGTGATCAAATTAAGATCCTACATCTGTATCCGTAAATGTGTGATTGTACAGATTGTGGTATTACTCTGTGTTCTATTTCTCACATAAATGTGGCCATACATTGTTTTTGCGCATTTGACGCTGAAACTGTAATTTACAGTAGCCTCCTCCTGATATTCTGTATGCAATCATTTGGAGTGTTGTTCAAGAGTGCACTTAACCGGACTATGCAGATACCTGTCTCTGCACTTATTCCAAGTGTACACTTATCCAGTAAGTGCCAACTGATCAGGAGTCTGCATAGGTGCTGTATAGCTTACATTCATAGGTTCTGCAGTAGTCATACTGTACGTTGGCGAAGACAATGTGTGAGATCCACAGTACGGTGCTGTACAATACATGGCTTGTTTTCTAAACATTGTGGTGCTCATTATCGTCACCATATGTACATCTCTTCATCATCTGTCATTAGCAGGACAGGATGTATTCATGAATGAGACTACAGTTAAAGGAGACTCAGAGGGGAACAAGATACAGAACCTGACTGTGTTTTAAATTGCACCCTATTCACTATATAGTGCACAACTTTTGACCAGGGCCCATAGGGTCCTGTCTTCTTTGAAATGATTTTCATCTCTGAGATCGCCACACATGTTCAGTTTTAGCTAGTAATAAAAAATAATCCAGCTTTTGTGGAGTGGTAGGTAATGATGCTTCGAGGTTGACTTGTCGATGTGTTCAGAGGCCCCTGCTTCGAGCCCAGGTTGGGGCAAGGAGAGGGACGGAAGCAATACTGTTACAGGAGCATACAAAATGTGCAGGGTTTCATATATTTGCTTAGAGTGAGATGATCACAGATAAAGCACTGGCTGCTGTTGCTTTCATTGTCCTGCCCGCACCTTTCATGCTATGATTAGTTGTCTGTGTCTTTTATGCTATGATACAACGTGTTGGATCGCGCTATGAATTCCACTTGGCTCCTGTCATAATATTCCAACCCTATTCTGTAGACCACATATTTATCTCCATTGTTCTACTCACTCACAATTGAATATCGTCTTCCCAGATGGATTCACAAACAAGCAGCCTTCTCCACCATTGTCTTGTCTGGTGAATAAGGAATTGGATAATGAGGGACCTAACCTAAATATGAGGGAAAGAAATGTTATCTCTCAAAAAGGATGGTTTATAAATTCCAACAGACATTTTGTTATGAAATGTACACATCCAGTTTCTGTCATGCTAGGTGGTGACAAGTTTGCTTTCTGTCTCAGGTCATGCTCTGGTTTCCGGGCAGGTAGGACACTGAACAGGAACCCCCCCTCTTGTTTCCCCTATGACTAGCCTTTGTGTCTCCTCCTTGACAGCCTCATCAGTCAGACAGATAGATAAACAATGGTCCACTAAACAATAGGATTGACAAAGAGCAGCTCGTTCATCATAGTGATGGACCACCACAGCACCACAGGGACCGGAGCAACAACTGTCCAGTTCGTATTGTTCAAGGTGTTCTCTACATGCGTAGAAAAGGTCCATGGTTGTTTCTGTGAGTTTGAAGGGGGCCAGCCTGGCTGACAGTCACCCCTGTTTAGTTTTTCATCTTTGGTTTCCCTGAGTGGTCTGCTGAGAGCATTTTGTTTTGGCCTTCTGAGTAGCTCTTTGCCACAGTCAGGGTGAGTTATATTCCCTGCCTGCTCACAGTCCCTGGACAGCTGTATGAGTCAGCAGCCAGCAACCCTTCGTAATAACAGCTGATAAAAACATCCTACAGGTCTCGGAGAGAGACAGACAGGCAGGGATGAGATGTGATGAAAACATCCTACAGGTCTCGGAGAGAGACAGACAGGCAGGGATGAGATGTGATGAAAACATCCTACAGGTCTCGGAGAGAGACAGACAGGCAGGGATGAGATGTGATGTAAATATCCTCAGAGAGATATGAGCTCTGGTTTTCTTTGGACCCCATCCCTATCAAAGTTGCCCATCCCTGACCAAGAGTGTAACAGTCTGGCTCCTGTGAAACGACTGTGCGTTGAATAACTAATACCGACAGCCTCAGCCTGCATGGCCTTGTGTTGTAGGCCTTGGCAGGTGTGAGAGAGTGCCAGGCAAAGTCTGTTCTCTGAGGGAGTTTCTTGGCCCTGAGAAGAGAAGACAGAGCAGAGTGGTTCGATTGCCAGCAGTTCTGCAGTTCATCCCAAGCTGGGCTCCCGAGTAGCGCAGCGGTCTAAGGCACTGCATCTCAGTGCTAATGGCATCACTACAGACCCTGGTTCAATTCCAGGCTGTATCACAACTGGCTGTGATTGGGAGTCCCATAGGGCGGTGCACAATTGTCCCAGAGTTGTCCGGGTTAGAGTTTGGCAGGGGTAGGCCGTCATTGATTATTATTTGACCCTGCTGGTCATCTATGAACATTTGAAAATCTTGGCCATGTACTGTTATAATCTCATCCCGGCACAGCCAGAAGCTATGCCTTATTTCTTCCTAGGTTCCTGCCTTTCTAGGGAGTTTTTCCTAGCCACTGTGCTTTTACATCTGCATTGCTTGTTGTTTGGGGTTTTAGACTTCTTCATAGCACTTTGTGACATCAGCTGATGTAAAAAGGGCTTTATAAATAAATTTGATTGATTGATTGTAAATAAGAATTTGTTCTTAATGATCTTAACTGACGTGCCTAGTTAAATAAAATAAAACTATTTAAACACGGCAACGCTGCAAACTAATCTTTCACCAGGTCCCAAAAAAAACCTCTGTAATGTTTTACAAAAAACTATTGATTCTACAAACTTGCTTCTTATTGCACAGTTTGAGGTGATAGGCTGGAGATAGCCTACGGTCCATTGAAGTATCATAATCTACTCATCAATAAATGCACCAGTGAATCTACTTCGGGATCATAAAGGGGGGGGGGGGGGGGGGGGCTGTTTAGAAATGTGTGGTGGTAGCATCAAAACCCTAGCACTCAAACTCACATCAAATCATCTCTGGTAATACTCTCACTGCCTTTTAAAGTGTCCATGACCTTGAATAGACCTGACCCTCTGACCCATCTAAATGTACAGTGTGTCTCTGGAAGAAGTCCTCTGAAATTGTAAATCATGAAATGTGTAATCAATTGAAATATGAAATATGAAAACTGGGAAAAACCTGAATAAATACATATATTTAATCTCTGGTTAAAAAAAACAGAGTGAAATCCCAAACAAGTGAGTCAAAAACATCCGCTTGCCTTTCAGTACCAGGCAGATCGCTCAAGATTGACTTTAAAATTGGACGCCTGTCCGTGTCCTGAGGAAGTCAGGAAATGTCTTCAAAACCGACCACTATGGGTAGGTTTGGATTTTGCTCGGGTGGTTAGGCGTAAATCCATGACTCCAGATCTGAAAGGCTGCGTGTTTGATCCCAGTGATACACACACATTTGTTTTAACCCTATCCCAAACCTTAACCCTAAACTTAACCATTCGGAATGAATGCCTAAACGTAATGTTTTAACCCTATAAAAAACCTCAACCCTTAACTTTGAAATTTGACGCTTGGAGAAACGTGGATAAACGTCAGAATCAAATTGGTAAAACCGTGAGATCTGACTTAGATAATACTGTACGTCTGTCCCCACTGTTCTTTACAGTTTTATTCGATTGCTAAACGACAGTGGACACAACTGGAGTCACATGTGCAAAACTCTAACTACAGTCTGCACAGCAGCAGTTCATGTGGACCAAACACTAGTTCGTTTTTCATTGCTTGAACACAGTTTTCAAAACTCTACACACTTATCCCATGACTTTAACCACAACCTGCACAACACTGTGGATTTACAGCACTTTGTTCAAATGCTAACACACTGCTGTCAAAACTGTGAACCATACATTCAAAACGGAATAGATTTCAGCCTTGTGCCTTTCAAACACTGCTGATTGCAATTTCAGCTGAAAGGCTAAGCAGGTGTCTTGTTTTAGACTTGTTAGTGAACACACACACATATTACAGTATATATAGGTAGAGCTCAGAAAGACTCATTTTGGAAATGGAACAAGGAAGATGGGTTCGTGGAGGGAGAAGGGTGGCAGGGAGAGGGCGGATGCGCGGAGGAAGACAAAGAAGACAAAGAGCTGTTATTTCAGATGAAATAAGGGCTACACTTATAGACCATGTCGTGAACCATGGTCTCTCATTGAGAGAGGCAGGGTTGAGGGTGCAACCCAATCTGCAAAGATCCACAGTGGCATCTGTAATGCGAATTTTCCATCATGCAAACAGGTGAGAGTTACATCCTTACAGTAAATGAAAACATTACAGGAATCTATTTTGTATTGCAATTATAGAATATTTACACAGATATATATTACAGTAAGTTTGACTGTAAAATATATTATTTTTACAACAGGACCCAAAGGCTGCCCCCAACAGGGGGAAGAGGAAAAATATTTTCAGATGCGCAGGAAAATGCTATTGTTGACATGGTTGTTGTCAACAATGCAATAAAACTGCGGGGGATTCAAGATAGAGTGCTGGCTGATAATGATATATTTGAAAATGTTAATTCTGTCAGCACAAAAACTATTGCTCGAGTCCTAAAGAAACACCAAGTTACAATGAAACAGTTATACACTGTACCGTTCGAGAGAAACAGTGAACGGGTAAAAGAGCAAAGATACCAATATGTCCAGGTAAGACGTCTGAGGTTACGTACACAGCTATACAAAATATTTACAGTAAAAAAAAACACTAGCATTTCTACAGTAAAACTGTGCACTTACTGTTTTTCAGAGAGTAATGGAGGTGGAAGCACTGGAAAGACCACATTCATTTGTATTTATCGATGAAGCTGGATTTAACCTTGCCAAAACACGGCGCAGAGGAAGGAATGTTATAGGTCAAAGGGCCACTGTGGAGGTTCCAGACCAAAGGGGGGGAAATATCACCATGTGTGCTGCAATGGCCAATGATGGTTTGCTTCTCAACACACCACTCATTGGCCCATACAACACAGAAAGGCTTATAGCTTTCCTAGAACAGCTCTATGCTCAGCTAGTGCCAGCAGAACAGGGGGAGCCAGTAAGAAACCCCCAAGTTTTTGTCATAGTTTGCGATAACGTTGCTTTTCACCACTCTGCAGCTGTCACAGATTGGTTTGCAGCACATCACAGATTTATGGTTTTGTACCTGCCTGCATATTCACCCTTCCTCAACCCAATAGAGGAGTTTTTCTCTGCCTGGAGGTGGAAAGTGTTTGGTCACCACCCACATGACCAAATGTCTCTTTTGGAAGCCATGCGTGTCGGATGTGAGGACACGAGTCCAGAGGACTGCCAGGGATGGATAAGGCACTCCAGAAGGTTCTTCCCCAGGTGCATGGCAAGAGAAAACATTAGATGTGATGTTGAAGAAAACCTGTGGCCTGATGCTAGAGAGAGGCAGGATTAGCCCCTCAATTATTTGTTCGAATTACAGTATGTACTTTTAGTTTCTACCTTTTTTTTCTCATTACTGTAATTCCGTAAATTACTACAGACTATTGAAGCAAACTGCTAATTTTCATTTACCTTAAATAATTGCTATGTTCTAAAAAATGTAATAAATCATGTGAAAGAATGTCACTCTTTTCTTTGAAGAAAATATTACTTTGTATGAAGTCACTGAAATTGTTCAAACTGTAAAGATGAAAAGTTTGTATTTTCTGTATTGGTGTTTGATGCTAGTGTTTTTACTCTCAGTGTGTTCTGAGTGACAGTGTGTGTTATCTCAGTGAGGGTTGTGCATAGTGTTTGTCTGCACTGAGCGTGTTTTGAGCCATGTGTTAAGAGTTGTGTTGCTTGGAATGAGTTTTGCAGGTGATGTGAACTGTTTAGCTCAGGTGACTGTTGGTAGTGCAGACTGTAGTTAGAGTTTTGCACATGTGACTCCAGTTGTGCCAACTGTCGTTTAGCAATCAAAAAAAACTGTAAACGGCACTGTCAATCTCTTCCTGTTCGGGCCCTCAGGCTACTTCATGCTTTTAATCTGTGTTCTGATGTTTTTCTAAATCAGCCCAGACAGGGTAGTTGGGTAGGAATCTTCTGGAGAGGTTTTACCCAGCATGGGGATTAGCGTTTGTGAAATGCAGCAGTGAAACTATAATTAGCTGAAATTGAACATGATTAAGCTGCTCTTTTTACAGGTTCACTTTCCATTACTGAGAGAAAATGCTATTATTAAAAAACATCATAATAAGAGACACAAAAACCTCAGGACTGTGTTTTAAGGGCATAGGGACCTTGATGTGTGTGTGTGTGTGTGTGTGTGTGTGTGTGTGTGTGTGTGTGTGTGTGTGTGTGTGTGTGTGTGTGTGTGTGTGTGTGTGTGTGTGTGTGTGTGTGTGTGTGTGTTCACGTATATGTCTGTCAGCCTGTGCTCTCATTTCTCTCTCTGTTTGGAAAGCAGTGACGGGCCACTGTGTGTTGAAGGTTGCTGCAAAGTCTGTTGACACAGAGAGACTAGGTCAACACTCCAGAAGCAGATACCTTTCCTTTCCTATAGCTCATAAAAGATGCAAAGGCATATCTTTCAGGAGGAGCAGAAGCATCCCAAAGGAATGCAGCAATGAGAAGGGCATATTAGCTCACCAGTGATGTCCACCCTGCCTTGGACAAGCCTATCCATCTACATTCTAGATGGATGCACATTATTTGTTATTATTAGCTAAAACTGAACATGTATCTTAGTGGCGATCTGAGAGATGAAAATCAATTCAAAGAAGACAACTATACTCCCTTGGAGAAAAATACAAGCAGGCACATTTAGCAGAGAGAAAACTAGGTTACTGAACACAGCGTGTGGCTCTGTTGGTGAGGGCACAAGCAGAATGAGCAGTAGTTTTGGGTGTGCTTTGCCATTGCCGCATCTTGGAAATGGTGAGAAAAATATATTGGTCCAAGACAAAGGATCTCCTTCTTCCTAATATGAAGCAGCGCCAGAGAGGGACTACTTTTTTTATGGAGGAAGAAGTGGGTCGCTAGGAAACCCCATATGGATCCCTGGGCCGTTTGGCTCAGCTTCACTTCACCCTTCAGGGCTGCAGAACTAACTCAGCGCCTTCAGCAAGGAACTGTGTATGTACGGTATGCATGCTTTCATGCACACAAACTGTTACGGAGAGTGAATGAGGACCCAAAAGCGAACTAACTTAAACAGAGCTTCTTTAATAACCAAACATAGGTAGGCTCAGATAGACCGGCAGATTCCGACAGGACAGGACAAGGTTACAGCAAACATGACGATAGTCTGGCTCAGGCATGAAACACAAACAAGAATCCGACAAGGACAGGAACAGAAACAGAGAGAGATATAGGGACCTAATCAGAGGGAAAAAGGGAACAGGTGGGAAACGGGGTGAATGGGTAGTTAGAGGAGACAAGGAACAGCTGGGAGAAAGCGGGGGAGAAAAGGTAACCTAACAACGACCAGCAGAGGGAGACAGGGTGAAGGGAAAGGACAGAGACAAGACACAACATGACAGTACCCCCCCACTCACCGAGCGCCTCCTGGCGCACTCGAGGAGGAAACCTGGCGGCAACGGAGGAAATCCTCGATCAGCGCACGGTCCAGCACGTCCCGAGAGGGAACCCAACTCCTCTCCTCAGGACCGTACCCCTCCCAATCGACAAGGTACTGGTGACCACGGCCCCGAGGACGCATGTCCAAAATCCTGCGGACCCTGTAGATGGGTGCGCCCTCGACAAGGATGGGGGGGGGGGGGAGGAAGACGAGCGGGGGCGCGAAGAACGGGCTTAATACAGGAGACATGGAAGACCGGGTGGACGCGACGAAGGTATCGCGGAAGAAGAAGTCGAACTGCGACAGGATTAATGACCCGAGAAATACGGAACGGACCAATGAACCGCGGGGTCAACTTGCGAGAAGCCGTCTTAAGGGGAAGGTTCTGAGTGGAGAGCCAAACTCTCTGACCGCGACAATATCTAGGACTCTTAGTTCTACGCTTATTAGCAGCCCTCACAGTCTGCGCCCTATAACGGCAAAGTGCAGACCTGACCCTCTTCCAGGTGCGCTCGCAACGTTGGACAAAAGCCTGAGCGGAGGGGACGCTGGACTCGGCGAACTGAGATGAGAACAGCGGAGGCTGGTACCCGAGGCTACTCTGAAAAGGAGATAGCCCGGTCGCAGACGAAGGAAGCGAGTTGTGGGCGTATTCTGCCCAGGGGAGCTGTTCTGACCAAGACGCAGGGTTGCGAAAAGAAAGACTGCGTAAGATGCGACCAATAGTCTGATTGGCCCGTTCTGCTTGACCGTTAGACTGGGGGTGAAAGCCGGAAGAGAGACTGACGGAAGCCCCAATCAAACGGCAAAACTCCCTCCAAAATTGAGACGTGAATTGCGGACCTCTGTCCGAAACGACGTCTGACGGAAGGCCATGAATTCTGAACACATTCTCGATGATGATTTGTGCCGTCTCTTTAGCAGAAGGAAGCTTAGCAAGGGGAATGAAATGGGCCGCCTTAGAGAACCTATCGACAACCGTAAGAATAACAGTCTTCCCCGCTGACGAAGGCAGTCCGGTGACAAAATCTAAGGCGATGTGAGACCACGGTCGAGTGGGAATAGGAAGCGGCCTGAGACGGCCGGCAGGAGGAGAGTTACCGGACTTAGTCTGCGCGCAGACCGAACAAGCAGCCACGAAACGACGCGTGTCATGCTCCCGGGTGGGCCACCAAAAACGCTGGCGAATGGAAGCAAGCGTACCCCGAACGCCAGGGTGGCCGGCTAACTTGGCAGAGTGAGCCCACTGAAGAACGGCCAGACGAGTAGGAACGGGAACGAAAAGAAGGTTCCTAGGACAAGCGCGCGGCGACGGAGTGTGAGTGAGCGCTTGTTTTACCTGCCTCTCAATTCCCCAGACAGTCAACCCGACAACACGCCCCTCAGGGAGAATCCCCTCGGGGTCAGTGGAGGCTACTGAAGAACTGAAGAGACGAGACAAAGCATCAGGCTTGGTGTTCTTAGAGCCCGGACGATAAGAAATCACGAACTCGAAACGAGCGAAAAACAGCGCCCAACGCGCCTGACGCGCATTAAGTCGTTTGGCAGAACGGATGTACTCAAGGTTCCTATGGTCAGTCCAAACGACAAAAGGAACGGTCGCCCCCTCCAACCACTGTCGCCATTCGCCTAGGGCTAACCGGATGGCGAGCAGTTCGCGGTTACCCACATCATAGTTACGTTCCGACGGCGACAGGCGATGAGAAAAATACGCGCATGGGTGGACCTTGTCGTCAGAGAGGGAGCGCTGAGAAAGAATGGCTCCCACGCCCACCTCTGACGCGTCAACCTCGACAACGAACTGTCTAGAGACGTCAGGTGTAACAAGGATAGGAGCGGATGTAAAACGATTCTTGAGGAGATCAAAAGCTCCCTGGGCGGAAACGGACCACTTAAAGCACGTCTTGACAGAAGTAAGGGCTGTGAGAGGAGCGGCCACCTGACCGAAATTACGGATGAAACGACGATAGAAGTTCGCGAAGCCGAGAAAGCGCTGCAGCTCGACGCGTGACTTAGGGACGGGCCAATCAATGACAGCTTGGACTTTAGCGGGATCCATCTTAATGCCTTCAGCGGAAATAACAGAACCGAGAAATGTGACGGAGGAGGCATGAAAAGTGCACTTCTCAGCCTTCACAAAAAGACAATTCTCTAAAAGGCGCTGGAGGACACGTCGAACGTGCTGAACATGAATCTGGAGTGACGGTGAAAAAATCAGGATATCGTCAAGGTAAACGAAAACAAAGATGTTCAGCATGTCTCTCAGGACATCATTGACTAATGCCTGAAAGACAGCTGGAGCGTTAGCGAGGCCGAAAGGAAGAACCCGGTATTCAAAGTGCCCTAACGGAGTGTTAAACGCCGTCTTCCACTCGTCCCCCTCCCTGATGCGCACGAGATGGTAAGCGTTACGAAGGTCCAACTTAGTGAAAAACCTGGCTCCCTGCAGGATCTCGAAGGCTGAAGACATAAGAGGAAGCGGATAACGATTCTTAACTGTTATGTCATTCAGCCCTCGATAATCTATGCAGGGGCGCAGAGACCCGTCCTTCTTCTTGACAAAAAAAAACCCCGCTCCGGCGGGAGAGGAGGAGGGGACTATGGTACCGGCGTCAAGAGCTACAGACAAATAATCCTCGAGAGCCTTACGTTCGGGAGCCGACAGAGAGTATAGTCTACCCCGGGGGGGAGTGGTTCCCGGAAGGAGATCAATACTACAATCATACGACCGGTGTGGAGGAAGAGAGGTGGCCCTGGACCGACTGAACACCGTGCGCAGATCGTGATATTCCTCCGGCACCCCTGTCAAATCACCAGGCTCCTCCTGTGAAGAAGAGACAGAGGAAACAGGAGGGATAGCAGACATTAAACATTTCACATGACAAGAGACGTTCCAGGAGAGGATAGAATTACTAGACCAATTAATGGAAGGATTATGACAAACTAGCCAGGGATGGCCCAAAACAACAGGTGTAAAAGGTGAACGAAAAATCAAAAAAGAAATGGTTTCGCTATGATTACCAGAAACAGTGAGGGTTAAAGGTAGCGTCTCACGCTGAATCCTGGGGAGAGGACTACCATCCAGGGCGAACAAGGCCGTGGACTCCCTTAACTGTCTGAGAGGAATGTCATGTTCCCGAGCCCAGGTCTCGTCCATAAAACAGCCCTCCGCCCCAGAGTCTATTAAGGCACTGCAGGAAGCTGACGAACCGGTCCAGCGTAGATGGACCGACAAGGTAGTGCAGGATCTTGAAGGAGAGACAGGAGTAGTAGCGCTCACCAGTAGCCCTCCGCTTACTGATGAGCTCTGGCTTTTACTGGACATGAAGTGACAAAATGACCAGCAGAACCGCAATAGAGACAGAGGCGGTTGGTGATTCTCCGTTCCCTCTCCTTAGTCGAGATGCGGATACCTCCCAGCTGCATAGGCTCAGCTCCCGAGCCGGCAGAGGAAGATGGTAGTGATGCGGAGAGGGGGGCAACGGAGAACGCGAGCTCCTTTCCACGAGCTCGGTGACGCAGATCAACCCGTCGCTCAATGCGAATAGCGAGTTCAATCAGGGAATCCACGCTGGAAGGGACCTCCCGGGAGAGAATCTCATCCTTTACCTCTGCGCGGAGACCCTCCAGAAAACGAGCGAGCAAAGCCGGCTCGTTCCAGCCACTGGAGGCAGCAAGAGTGCGAAACTCAATAGAGTAGTCTGTTATGGATCGATTACCTTGACATAGGGAAGACAGGGCCCTGGAAGCCTCCTCCCCAAAAACAGATCGATCAAAAACCCGTATCATCTCCTCCTTAAAGTCCTGATACTGGTTAGTACACTCAGCCCTTGCCTCCCAGATTGCCGTGCCCCACTCACGAGCCCGTCCAATAAGGAGAGATATGACGTAGGCGACACGAGCAGTGCTCCTGGAGTAAGTGTTGGGCTGGAGAGAAAACACAATATCACACTGGGTGAGGAACGAGCGGCATTCAGTGGGCTCCCCAGAGTAACACGGCGGGTTATTGATTCTGGGCTCCGGAGATTCGAAAGCCCTGGAAGTGGCCGGTGGATCGAGGCGGAGATGGTGAACCTGTTCTGTGAGGTTGGAGACTTGGGTGGCCAGGGTCTCAACGGCATGTCGAGCAGCAGACACTTCCTGCTCGTGTCTGCCTAGCATCGCTCCCTGGATCCCGACGGCTGAGTGGAGAGGATCCGAAGTCGCTGGGTCCATTCTTGGTCGGATTCTTCTGTTACGGAGAGTGAATGAGGACCCAAAAGCGAACTAACTTAAACAGAGCTTCTTTAATAACCAAACATAGGTAGGCTCAGATAGACCGGCAGATTCCGACAGGACAGGACAAGGTTACAGCAAACATGACGATAGTCTGGCTCAGGCATGAAACACAAACAAGAATCCGACAAGGACAGGAACAGAAACAGAGAGAGATATAGGGACCTAATCAGAGGGAAAAAGGGAACAGGTGGGAAACGGGGTGAATGGGTAGTTAGAGGAGACAAGGAACAGCTGGGAGAAAGCGGGGGAGAAAAGGTAACCTAACAACGACCAGCAGAGGGAGACAGGGTGAAGGGAAAGGACAGAGACAAGACACAACATGACACAAACATGAGTGTACGCACGCACAAGTGCACACATGCACGCACACACACAAAGATACACACTCCGAGTGAACTAAAATTCTAAAATAGTTAATTATGAGATTCATCCCAGTTAACACCTGTTATGTAATTAATGCCAATCACTGCCTCAGGAGAAAATTACACGCTGCCACAACGGTAGAACTTCAGACTCTGTACTCATTACCATTCACAACCTGTGGCCTTCTCCTGCTGCTAGTGAATCATTTTAGATAATAAACTAACAAATAAACAAACACTCAGCTGTCTGTTGTGGTCCAGGAGACGAGAGACAGAAGAATAGAGACATGCAACGTCCTTGTTTTTTATCGGGACGATATGTCAATGTAAGTTATGATACTCTATGTAATGAATTATAATTGGGTACATAAACATACATGCTGCCAATTTTGTAGATAATTGAGAAACATTGATGTTTGTTAATCATATTTACATGATTACCAAACTGAGGGGTACACGGGAAGTACTGCAGTACTGTGCTATAGTGTTGATGAAATACAGAAAACCAGAGCAAGTGCAGAATTCCTTTGACAACGTGTAAAATAATATTCCCGTTTCTCTTACTTCACCCAAGAAAAGTGAGTAATGCATTAAAATCTAGAGAGTTTCCACAAGATAAATATTCTAGGTCAAAAACAGAAACCAGACATACAGTACATGCTATGAATTATACATGATTTACGTTTTTATGAGGACTGCTGATTCTGGCACATAATCAGTCATTTACTCGAGATATGTGTGTGTGTGTGTGTGTGTGGGGGGGGGGGGGGGGGGGGTGTAGGTGGAGGCTGGAAGAGCCGCAGGTACAGATTAAAATCAATACACACATACACCTGCTAAGTGACTGAGGTCAGGATAAATGCAATTCTATATGATACTAAAATAATTGCAAATGTGAGCACACCGACACACACAAACAAATTGCACACATGAGCACACTGACACACCGACACACACACACCGACACCGACACCGACACACACAGACACACACACACACACACACACACACACACACACACACACACACACACACACACACACACACACACAGTATTGTACAGCTAACCTTGTGATGACACACAATTCAGTCCCATTCAAAATCCTATTTTCACTAGCCCCTAACCCTAAACCTAACCCTAACCATAACCAAAACTAACCCTAGCTCCTAACCCTAAACTTAATTTTAATTTTAACCTTAACCCTAAACCCCCTAGAAACAGCACTTGACCTTGTGGGGACCAACAAAACGTCCCCAGTTGGTAAAATTGTTGTTTGTTCAATATTCATGTGGGGACCCCACAAGAATAGTTAACGACGTCCACAGACACACACACTGCCCAGCAGGCCTTGAAGGAATCAGTCATACAACTGGCTGCTATCTTTTCAAATGAAATTCTACTAGACTGACGCAGCCAGTCAAATCTACCTGTCAAATGTGTTTACACTTGACATAATAGGGATTTCCTATTGGGCTCGGGCAGTTCTTTACCTACTGAGAATCATTGACTAATTATAAACCCTTACAGAAAAAACACATGATTTCACATATGGAAAATCATTTGATTTCATGTGAAATTTCATGTGAAAACGTGTTTTTGGAACACTTCTCATGTGATCACATGTTTTCACATGTTGTGTTACATGTTGTCACATGTTATCACATTAACTTCACATGAGATCACGTGATCACATGAAAATGTGTTTTTTTTTAACGTAAGGACAGTCGAAGCCGTCACCAAAACAACACCCATTGTGTCAGAATCCAGCACCAGGTGACCGACTGGGAGAATTATCTCCTGAGCTGTCAGGCACTCTGCAAAGCATGGCTCCCAGATCAATATTCCGAAGAGAGGTGCTCCTGAGGGTGTGTGACACGTCTTACTCCCCTTCGGGCTGCAAACCATATCGGGGAAAAAGATCCTTTCAAGTCCTGTGTTCTTTTATTTTCCAGGAATCCTAGGGGCAAACTCGATATAATTTCTAGAGAGAATGACAGTGACATCCAAGGTATTCTTCTCCCTTTGGAGCTCTTTCTCCCCAAGCCCTGTTTGAATTTCAACTGTACATAGTACTTATACCTTTTCAGTCACTCTCTGTTCTATGATTTCAAGATGTCTAGATGTTTGATTATACGTTGTGTGACTGTGGGAGTGGTATACTTACTGCCTGCTTGAGTTTAGCCTGTGCATGTTCAGACAATGGGCATGTTTCACTTTGAAGAAAGGGTAGAAATCCTAAAAGTAGGGTTGGAGTATTCTGCAGTGTGCCATACTGACAGATAGATAGGCAGATTCAGATGTTATTGGTCCCCAAGGGGAAATTTGCTGTCAAGTCGCAGAGAGAAACATACTACTGACAAGACAGAAACAATGTCAGAGTCAAAACATGTCAATATGTCACAGTGCTGGATACAGTACGATGTGACAGTGCTAGATAAAGTAATTAATCAACCTGCAATAATATCAAATTGTACCAGTGGAGGCTCCTTAGAGGAGGAAGGGGAGGACTATCCTCCTCAGTGTATTTCTTTTTTTTTTTTTAATTGCAAAACATAATTTAAAAAAATCATTTTTAGATAAAACTATACTAAATATATTCACATCATCAAATAATTGATAAAAACACACTGTTCTGCAATGAAGGTCTACAGTAGCCTCAACAGCACTCTAGAGGGTAGCACCATGGTGCACCATCAAAGGATCAGAGAATGAATCTAGTACTGAAAGCATAAGCTACAGCTAGCTAGCACTGCAGTGCATAAAATGTGGTGAGTAGTTGACTCAAAGAGAGAGAAAGACAATAGTTGAACAGTTTTGAACAAATTAATTTCTTCTAAAATAAAGGACAACTTTCAGTTTCACTTACTTACCTAACAAATGCAGAGAGCTAGTTTAGCCCACTCAAACACCCTGCTCAAACAGAGAGATGCTATGTTAGCTAGCTGTCTATGACTATCCAACACAACACTGGAAGTCTTCCAAGTCAAGGTAAGCATTTGGTTTAAAAAAAATATTGCCACCGGGGCCGCCGGTGTAAGTTCTATATTGCTTACTGACGGTACACTGTAATGTTACTGCATGATTGCAGTGGGTTTACTAACTCGTTAGTTCTATTAGCTATGCTGACTGACGTTAATTTAGCTAATATGGTGACAACAATGTAGGCTGTCTGTAGCGGTTATGATATGGTTTGGCATGGAAAGTTGTTTTTGCACAGCTGATATGTTGTGCATTGAAGTCCACAAGCAAATGGAAAAGGTGAGAGGAGGAGAGCGCATAGTTGCGAGAAGGAATACAACGTGGCTGCTATGAAAGTGAACTGTGTTTACCCGTGATCAGGGGTGTATTCATTCCGCCGATTCTGTTTAAAAACAAATCTTTAACAGACGCAAACAGAACGAAATGAGGATAAACTTACCTGAATTTGTCCAATAGAAACATTTTTGTTCGCAACTGTTCGACTAATGATTACACCCTAGATCAACTAGATGCAGAAAAGAGTGTGCAAGCGGTATTGAATGTGTCACTGTCTGTCCATGTGTCACTGTCTGTCAAATCAAATTTTCTCTCGACCTGTGTGCACCTACATTGTAAACATTTATTCATAGGCTAGGTTGTAGCATACTCATGATGGGTATTAGGGAACATTGGTGTATCATGAAGTAGCATTTGCATATATGCATGAGACGAAATACAGTGGGTGACAAAAAGGCAGAGAAACTGCCAGCATTTCCAGAACAGTCACCAGATTCACAAACACACACTCAGAAATCTATTAGAAGAGTGAAGGGGATGATATACTGTACATGATAATAGATCAAGCTATGTAGAGATGATGATGGGTGGAGATTATATTATTTGATCTCATCTATTCAAACAGATTTTATCCCTGGATTTCTTTTGAAGGCAAGGTCGTATGAATGTCTTTGATGTTATACATGCAATCAGGAAGGGTAGCATTAAAAACATTGACCAATCTCTTTGATACTGCATCTCTGTGAGTGATCGTCTCAGATTCAAGGAGGCAGGTATCAAAGTTTCCGAAGGACAGTCCTAACCTTTGATAGAAGTATTACCTGTCAAACAAAACACTTTTTTCACCCTGAGAAGATCTGGCTTTAAATTAGATACTGTTACGACCTGACAGTATGAAGAAATATTATTACTTTAAAGGCCACTATAAAAATGTAAAATACAGTATATGTCTCTGTATGTCTCTGTTAATTGTAAAACATGTTTACTAGCTACTTTGGATGAGTTCTGTACAGCTGCTATCTTGATTTTTGAACATTCCCAGACAGTCCTAACAAACTTCCGGACTTGTTACCATGCTGCTGTGCTATTTGTTCCTACTTGACTTTCTATCTGCCAAACATTTAGTTTTTTTCCTCGCTCAACTATTTTCATTAAAAGTTTTCACCCCGGACGCTATATATGTTTCTACAGGACCTCCACCCTCTGAAAAAGCTGAGTAGTAACATTAACACTATGCCATCCAATTGCAGTTGCTGTACTCATAATATACAGGAGAACTATCACCTTATGGTGAGGCTCAACCAGTGTCGCTCATTCAGTCGACAGGAACTTTCAACCTGTAATAATATCATATTGTACCATTAAGCAACGAGTCGGAGTCAGAGGTCGAGCCTTCTCAGGTCTCTCCACCCGTTACGGGGTCTGAGCCTCCGAAGTGGCCCACCATTAGCTCTGACAAATTGAAAACCCTAGTCATTGCCGATTCCATTACCTGCAATAAAAATGAAATAATCATCCAGCGACCATACACTGTTTACCAGGGAGCAGAGCTACTGACATAAAGGCTCATCTGAAGATAGTGCTGGCTAGAGAGTATAGTAGAGTATAGTAGAGAGTATAGGGATATTGTTATCCACGTCGGCACCAATGATGTTAGGATGAAATAGTCAGAGGTCACCAAGAGTAACATAGCTTCAGCGTATAAATTAGCTAGAAAGATGTGTCGGCATCAAGTAATTGTCTCTGGCCCCCTCCCAGTTAGGGGGAGTGATTAGCTCTACAGCAGAGTCTCTGGCCCCCTCCCAGTTAGAGGGAGTGATGAGCTCAACAGCAGAGTCTCACAACTCAATCTCTGGTTGAAAACTGTATTCTGCCCCTCCCAAAAGATAGAATATGTAGATAATTGGCCCACTTTCTGGGACTCACCCACAAACAGGACCAAGCCTGGCCTGCTGAGGAGTGACGGACTCCATCCTAGCTGGAGGGGTGCTCTCATCTTATCTATCAACATAGACGGGGCTCTAACTCCTCTAGCTCCACAGGCAGGATTAGTGGAGTCTGCCAATAGCACAGTCAGTGTAGTCAGCTCAGCTATCCTCATTGAGAATGAGTTTGTGCCTCAATCTAGGTTGAGTAAAACTAAATATGGTGGTGTTCACTTTAGCAATCTCACTGGAATAAAGACCTCCTCCCTTCCTGTCATTATTGAAAGAGATTGTGATATCTCACATCTCAAAATAGGACTACTTAATGTTAGATCCCTCACTTCCAAGGGAGTCATACTCAATGAACTAATCACTGATCATATTCTTGATGTGATTGGCCTGACTGAAACATGGCTCAAGCCTGATGAATTTACTTTGCTAAATGAGGCCTCTCCTCCCAGTTACACTGGTGACCATATTCCCGTCGCATCCCACAAAGGTTTTGCTAACATTTACGACAGCAAATTTAGATTTAGAAAAAAACATGTCATGAAATCTATGAAGCCTACTCAATCACTTTGTATAGCTATTGTTTACAGGCCTCCTGTTGTAAGGCTGGTCCTCACCAGACATCACCGGCAACAACGTCACCTATGGGTACAAACCCACCGTCGCTGGACCAGACAGGACTGGTAAAAAGGCATGTACTCTGGAGCGAAATCGATTTGGAGGTGGAGGGTCCGTCATGGTCTGGGGCGGTGTGTCACAGCATCATCGGACTGAGCTTGTTGTCATTGCAGGCAATCTCAACGCTGTGCGTTACAGGGAAGACATCCTCCTCCCTCATGTGGTACCCTTCCTGCAGGCTCATCCTGACATGACCCTCCAGCATGACAATGCCACCAGCCATACTGCTCGTTCTGTGCATGATTTCCTGCAAGACAGGAATGTCAGTGTTCTGCCATGGCCAGCGAAGAGCCAGGATCTCAATCCCATTGAGCACGTATGGGACCTGTTGGATTGGAGGGTGAGGGCTAGGGCCATTCACCTCAGAAAGGCCCGGGAACTTGCAGGTGCTTTGGTGGAAGAGTGCGGTAACATCTCACAGCAAGAACTGGCAAATCTGGTGCAGCCCATGAGGAGGAGATGCACTGCAGTACTTAATGCAGCTGGTGGCCACACCACCCCCCCCCCCCCTTTGTCCAGGAACACATTATTCCATTTCTGTTAGTCACATGTCTGTGGAACTTGTTCAGTTTATGTCTCAGTTGTTGAATCTTATTATGTTCATACAAATATTTACACATGTTAAGTTTGCTTAAAATAAATGCAGTTGACAGTGAGAAGACGTTTTGTCCCGTGGGATAAATATTGTGGATCTAAATGTTTTTCAACATAATCCTGGACTATCGGACCATCATTTTATTACATTTGCAATCGCAAACAAATAATCTGCTCAGACACCAACAAAGGATCATCAAAAGCCATGCTATAAATACTCGGACAGCCCAAAGATTCCTAGATGCCCTTCCAGACTCCCTCCACCTACCAAAGGACGTCAGAGTATAAAAAACGGTAAACCACCTAACTGAGGATCTAAATATAAACTTGCATAATACCCTAGATGCAGTCACACCGCTAAAAACTAAAAACATTTGTCACAAGAAATTTGCTCCCTGGTATACAGAAAATACCTGAGCCCTGAAGCAAGCCTCCAGAAAATTGGAATGGCTCTCCACCAAACTGGAAGTCTTCCCGACTATCTTGGAAAGACAGTACCATGCAATATCGAAGAGCTCTCACTGTTGTTCAATCATCCTATTTTTCCAACCTAACTGAGGAGAATAAGAACAATCCAAAATGTATTTTTGATACTGTTGCAAAGCTAACTAAAAAGCAGCATTCAACAAGAGACGATAGCTTTCACTTCAGCAGTGATGAATTCATGAACCTCTTCAATGAAAAGATCATGATCATTAGAAAGCAAATTACGGATTCCTCTTTAAATCTGCGTATTTCTCCAAAGCTCAGTTGTCCTGAATCTGCACAGAACTGCCAGGACCTAGGATCAATGGAGACACTCACGTTTTTTAATCCTGCATTTCTTGACACATTCATGAAAATAGTCATGGCCTCTAAACCCTCAAGCTGCATACTGGACCCTATTCCAACTAAACTACTGAAAGAGCTGTTTCCTGTGCTTGGCCCTCCTATGTTGAATGTAATAAATGTCTCCCGATCCACTGGATGTGTACCAAACTCACTAAAAGTGGCAGTAATAAAGCATCTCTTGAAAAAGCCAAACCTTGACCCGGAAAATGGAAAAAAACTATCTGCCTTTATCGAATCTCCCATTACTCTCAAAAATGTTTAGAAAAAGCTGTTGAGTAGCAACTCACTGCTTTCCAGAAGACTAATAATGCATATAAAAAGCTTCTGTCTGGTTTTAGACCCCTCATAGCACTGAGACTGCACTCGTGAAGGTGGTAAATTGCTTTTTAATCGCGTCAGACCAAGGCTCTGCATCTGTCCTTGTGCTCTTAGACCTTAGTGCTGCTTTTCACATCATCGATCACCACATTATTTTGGAGAGATAAGAACACCAAATGGGTCTACATAGACAAGTTCTTGCCTGGTTTAGATCTTATCTCTCGGAAAGATATTAGTCTGTCTCTGTGGATGGTTTCCTCTGACAAATCAGCGTTCCTCAAGGTTCTGTTTTAGGACCACTATTGTTTTCACTATATATTCTACCTCTTGGTGATGTAATTTAACCCACTGTTAACCCACTGTTCCTAGGCCGTCATTGAAAATAAGAATTTGTTCTTAACTGACTTGCCTAGTTAAATAAAGGTAAAAAATTAAAAATACAAATACAAATTTGGGAAACACAATACCAACTTTATGTGCTATGCTCACAACACACAGCTGTACATTTCGATAAAACATGGTGAAGCCCCAAAATTGCCTACCCTGGAAGCCTGTGTTTCAAACATAAGGAAGTGGATGGTGGCAAATGTTTTTAAACTCAGACAAAACAGAGATGCTAGTTCTAGGTCCCAATAAACAAAGAAATGTTCTGTTGGATCTGACAATTAATCTTGATGGTTGTACAGTCATCTCAAATAAAACTCTGAATGACCTCGGCGTTACTCTGGACCCTGATCTCTCTTTTGATGAACATATCAAGAATATATCAAGGACAGCTTTTTTACATCTTCATAACACTGCAAAAATCGGAAACTTTTTTGTCCAAAAATTATACAGAAAAGCTAATCCATGATTTTGTCACATCTAGATTAGACTACTGCAATGTTCTACTCTCCGCTTACCCAGATAAAGCACTAAATAAACGTCAGTTAGTGCTGAACACGGCTGCCACCGTGCTTTTACATCTGCATTGCTTGCTGTTTGGGGAATTTAGGCTGGGTTTCTGTATAGCACACTGTGACATCTGCTGATGTAAAAAGGGCTTTATAAATACTTTTGATTGATCGATTAGCCATGGGTGGCAGGTATTATCGTCATACACGACTGATGAAAGAAACTACTAGTTTATTAAAAACATCAATCAAAAAGGTCAGACTTCAAACAAAGTACAGCATAACTTACAAATGCTTTATGGAACCTTCCTACAAACCTCCCTACATACCTGGGGATCACCAACAAAATATCATGGTCTAAACATACCAAGACAGTCGTGAACAGGGCATGACAAAACCTTTTCCCCTTCAGGAGACTGAAAAGACTTGGCATGGGCCCCAAGTTCTACAGCTGCACCATCGAGAGCATCCTGACCGGTTGCATCACCGCCTGGTATGGCAACTGCTCGGCATCTGACCGTAAGGCGCTACAGAGGGTAGTGCGAACGGCCCAGTACATCACTGGGGCCAAGCTTCCTGCCATCCAGGACCTATATAATAGGCGGTGTCAGAGGAAAGACCATAAAATTGTCAAACTCCAGTCACCCAAGTTATAGACCGTTTTCTCTGCTACCACACAGCAAGCGGTACCGGAGCGCCAAATCTAGGACCAAGTGGCTCCTCAACAGCTTCTACCCCCCCTTTTGTACGCTGCTGCTACTCGCTGTTTATTATCTATGCATAGTCACTTCACCCCCACCTACATGTACAGATTACCTCAACCAGCCTGTAACCCTGCACACTGACTCGGTACCGGTGCCCCCTGTATATAACCTCAATATTGTTCTTCTTATTGTTACTTTATTACTATTACTTTTTATTTTTGTCTACTTGGTAAATATCTTCTTAACTCTTCTTGAACTGCACAGTTGGTTAAGGGCTTGTAAGTATGCATTTCACGGTAAAGCCTACACTTGTTGTATTCGGCGCATGTGACAAATAAAGTTTGATTTGATACCTGATAATGCTTCCCAAATCAATTGCAAGCTAATTACAGATCAAAGTCTGTCAAAACCAAAACCCAGAAAGCAGCAGGATTCAGTGTGTGTAACCACCAATCCTAAATAGATAAGATCAGCAGTAGACCTGTGAATGTGCCCAGCTCCGTGACGCACTTCTCACTGCCACCACATGTCCCTGTTTCCCGGGCTGGGCCAGAGCCCAGGAGGCATACAGAGAGCTGCTGCCAGAGAATCTCTAGGCGGGGGAGAAGGGGCCAACTCTCCATAGAGCCGTGCCCTAAGAGAGAGGGAGGTGGTGCATCACAAAATTTGCCCTCAGTGGGTGGTCCCCCTGCCAATAATATGACATCGCTGGTGGCGTTAGTCAGTTAGCCAAAAGAATCTGCTGCCTGCCCCCAGGGCAAATCCTGAGGGAGGGAGAGTTTGAGTGTATGTGAGCTAGTGAGAGAGTGAGTGAGTGTGTGTGTGTGATTGATTGAGTGGGCAAGTGAGCCAAACGTCTCAGTCCATGAACAGAGATTGAACCAGAAGTGCCAGTATGTTCTGTAGCGTCAGAGCTTAGAACCAACATGAAAACTCTGTATAGTCTTTCTGCACAATACAATTTTGCAATGCAAACCTACATACAGAGGCGTTCATCAACATAATGTAAATGTAATGAATGGAAATTCAAATGGAATTTTGATGCAAGACATTAAGGGGATTTCTCACTGTGTAGCATAGCCACATGCTAGGGGGACTAATACTAACTCAGCCACATGTTCGGCAAGCTAAATAATACTGTGTAGCATAGCCACATGCTAGGGGGACTAATACTAACTCAGCCACATGTTCGGCAAGCTAAATACTACTGTGTAGCCACATACAGAAGCTAAATAGTGCTAGAATGTCTCTCTCAGATTTGCCTCCCTTCACTATTTGTATTTTATCAGGATCCCCAATTGTTTGGACCCCAGAGGATCAAAACAGACATTTGAGCATCTTTTTTTTCTTTCAGTAGGAGCTACATTGATGTATTCCATATGCATCATAATCTGAGCCTCAATCAATAACAATTTTCCGCCCTAATTTCCTTGGGGTATTACATTACATTACATTAAAACTTAAGACATTTAAAATCAGAGGACATCTGGAAAAATAATTTCCTTTTGCAGATTAAACACATAATCCTAATATTTGTGAAGATCTTAATTCAAATGAATTAAACTGTGTAATAAGATATACTCACTGTAGCATTTAATTACAATCCAAAGGATTCCCCACTGTTCAAACATACAAAGGAGGAATGCTCATCGTTTTATTGATATTGATGTAGATGGGTGTAGTAATACAAATGTCTGATGAGTCGCTCTCTCGAAGACATGACAGACTCTTATTCACTTGCCCTCCTCAGACCCAATCCACACACACACGAGCAGATACACATGCACGCACACACCCACTCACGCACGCACGCACAAGCCAAACACGCACACATGCAGAAGCCAAACACACACGTAATTATCTGTCAAAAATGTGATTTGAGTCTCTGGCTGTAAATGAACTGATTAATATTCCCCAGGGTCGTACAAGGACAGAGGGCAGTTTGCTGATTACACCCTGAGATATTCAGCCTCCTTAGAGCTTCTTTTGTTGTTACACCATGACAACAAGACGGCAGATTATACAGTACATAGGAACAGAGTCATACGTTAATCAGTAATCAGTCAGATAGAGGACAATTAGGACATACAGGGGAACTTCCCTCCATGGAAAAAATCCTTAGATGATTAAATAATCCCTAAAAGAATTTAAACAGAGTGTGGCTATTCTACTTCCCTTGTTCAACTTTAACTTACTTCCTTTTTCTATGTTTTCTACTCTACTTCTTCCAAAGAGCAGTGAGTCCCAGCCTCCCCATGTGTATGACTCTGATTACTGTGTCTGGTCGATCAGAGCCGTCTGAGGAGGCTGGGAGGCCCACAGCCCTAATGAACACAGCCTAATGGATCTCCGATGCTGCTGAGGGGACTCATATTAGTGTAATTAGCCTTAGCAAGGACACGGGAACGAGGCTCGGGAGGAGCACGTCTGGACCTGGGTCTGTCTGTAGATTAAAAAACATTCTGTAACTTTTAGGAAGACAATGGATTAAAAAAACACAATGGAAGTTCACAGTATACACTTGTGACCTGTTCCAAGAAACTAGGCGTATGTCTCTCATTACTACTTCACAGGAGAAGCATTTGAATGTTTTTTCGGGGGGGGGGGGGGGGGGGGGGGGGGGGGGGCAGAAATGCCTTCTGGAACATGCAAACTTTCATGTGCCTTTATAACAAACTTGTATGCCATCTGTAAATACGAATCGAATTGTTAAATGATGAGCATAGTTGGTTTAGCCAAGGAAAAATACAGGCACCTTCCCGCTAGCCATGATTGGCTGAGATAATGGATGGGCTGGACATGCCAAGAGATGAATTCGGATTGGTCTGTCTTTAACATGAGCTGCTAAGTATGTGTGGATAATCCTGTCTACAGCAGCTTTTTTTTAAAGATATCATGAAGAACTGAAAAAGTTTTGCTATTGCTCTCAACATTGCTGCCCCGAAGTTAATAGCGCTATCGACAGATCAGTGGGAAAACTTTGTGATGGACTACTTTCTGGACGATGATCGTGTCATGCTGACTCTCACCTGACTGAAAATGAATCAGAGAATGTGGAAATCCCTGATTTAGGTAAAAGCATTTTCATTGAACCAGACATTGTATAGTCTTCTGATGACAATGCTGGGGACTAAACGGTGTCGTTGTCAGGGAATACTTTAACCGAGTTTTGGGTGCATGTGACAAATAAACTTTGACAAATAAACTTTGATTTGATTTGATATAGTGTGTGTTTACCAGAGATGGTAACGTGAAGAACATCATGACCTGCACCAAAGTCAGATTAGAATATAGGCCAAGGACTAGATCAAGTGTATTTTTACTGCTACTTTTTGCTACTACTTTCACTAGTTGAAATGTTTGGTTGTTTACTACACTATGAATCCTTAAAGAGATGGGTGTGAACGTTGCTGAATGGGTGTAGACAAAGAAGAGCTTCTCCAGTAGGTGTACCAACCTATTCACAGGCCATTTTCTCAAAACCGGGCTACAAGTTGGTCAACTTTCGAAACAGAATTACTTTCTCATTGTTCCTCAACTGCAGAATATGATATACCATTTTCTAGCTCGGATTCTGTACTTTTATCCAATGTAAAAAACTATTTCAAATTTTGCTACATACAGTATATTTTTTTAGCTTGCTCCTGTTCCTGCACCTTGATTGGAAAATGACAATTTTCTTTATTTTCCTTTGCTTTGTGCCTGTCTGTAGCTGCTTCCCTGGATACCTGACTGTGTAGGATTCAGGATGAAAGAGTGTGGAGTCTTAGGTGATGGGTGACTTAGAGGTCAGGGTAAAGTTGTATCTCTCAACAGAACTGTGTGATCTGATTTTTTTAGACACACTCACACCCCCACTTGCACACAGACAGACAGACAGAAAGACAGACAGACAGACAGACAGACAGACAGACAGACAGACAGACAGACACACACACACACACACACACACTATAGCTGCAGGTGATATATTTCAGCATAATTAATAAACAGTAGATGAGGTTAGAGAAATCAAGAGTGGAGAGTGTTTTGGAGACAGAGCCTTTCTTCATGCTTTGTAATCTCCAAGCAATTACTTATTAGCAATTTCATACTTCATATCTGGAGATGTTTAAGGGAAGATTAGAACTGCTGGGCAGGTAATTACCTTTGTGACCGTGAGTTGTAAATACAGATCACTCTCAGTCAGCTCACGGATGGAAAGCCTACCCTGCTCTCTTCCTGGGGCTCTCATGTAATAATATTTCATTTTTTTCAGAGTACCATTTCTATCTTCTATTTTTCTCAATGTCCCACCTCATGAGTTTAGGTTGAGGTGGGACAAATCTACCAGAAGCAGCAGTGACTTTATATCGTTTGTATGACACTTTTCCCTTCACAGATGTAAACGAGGTTACATTCTGCCTGCAGTTTGTCAACTTTGTCACTCTAAAGATATTTGACTGTTGACATTGCACTGATCCTCTCCGACAGTCTTGACATGTTGTCCTCTCTCCTTTTCTCTCTCTCTCCTTCTCTTTCATTCTCTCTCCCCATTTCCCCTTCTCCTTCTCTGTGTCTCGCTGCCTCTTTATTTCTGTCTCCGTCTCTCACTCCATTTCTCACTTTGTGCTTTGATGCTGAAGGCTCGGAGACATGGGATTTTGAGCTCTTTAAGAATTTCTAAAAAAGTGTCCCGTTTTGAGATGACATGAAAGTGTTATCACCAGCCCAGCAGGGCTTGGGAGGGCTGCTTGGTTCATGGCCGTGGAGCCATCAAGATTAAACTGTTAATTTTTCATATGTAGAGGGGTACAGAGCAGAGGCCCCAGTCCTCATGGGTTCTAACATAACATGGAGAGATCTGACGTATTACTCATTGATGGGGTGTGTGAGACATGTCTCACATGTGCGATACATGATAAAGGGTTTTTACGCATTACATCCCATATGATGTCAAAACAAAGCCACGTAAGGAACAAAACGCTTGCTCTAGTCTTGTGCTTGGGGGAGAAAGTAGCTCATCCCAAGCTGTTATCCACCATTGCCATGCTGAAAGAGGCATTGTTATGGCTATCAGTCATACAAACTGCCCTCGTCATTCTTCTCCAAAGCTGGGTGAGGACAGCTAAGATGGGGATCTACTGATAATGTCAGTAATAGGGTAATCTGGCCATAAGCTATAATCAATAGATGGTCTACTCTAAAAATAGAATGTGATCAACAAGAGACGTACACAGCTGAACTCCATTCATCCATCCCCCTCTCTATGATAAATCCGTCTCCCGGCTGGTCGAGACCTCTAAACCCATATGAAGCCTCTCTGGAGATCTAATCAGATCATAGGGGTTAATAACACTCCACATGATTACCCACAAGACCCCAGACTAAAGAGTGGAGCAGGGTTCCACATCAATAATAATCACTATTTCACCAGCCAGGCCTCCCAGGTGATAATATCCTATTTCTGTGTTCCCTCACAGCAGCAGAAGACATATAGTACTATGCATACTTCAGAGAGCCTGGCTTTAGACTAGAGACTTGTTTAAGATTTCCACACGTCTCCCCATGTTTGGTACTTCTATCTATATATATTTAACCTTTATTTATTTTGAGGTAGACCTGGTGCATCTGCCTCTTCGAAACATCAGTGGCAGTTATTTATAGATATTGATGACAGAAGACACCAGCACCCCAGAAGACATTAGAGACAAAGGACACTACTTTAAAGTGATTCGAAGGAGAGCTGTTAGGAGCCCAGTACAGTCACACCGGATCATAAGGTGTGTCAGTCAGATTGTGTTTGATAGTATCAAGAAAATAGGACAAATCCCACTGACAACAGCACTGTCAGCTACACTCTCCGTTTCAGTCTGCACGTCTCAAAATACATCCTTTCAAGTAGAAGGGGGCTTAGATGTGCCGCTTGCTTTGTGTTCTAATAATTTTTAAATTTTTAGGATGAAACACATCCAGCCACAAAAGGTGGTGATGTAATCATACTGGAATCAGAATCACTTGGTACAGCGGTATGGAATGTGTATGAAATACTCCAGATTAAGCCTCTCCTGTGTTTCTGAGTTGTTTACACAAAGCCCATAACTGTGCTGCCCACATGATGCAACAGAAATAGATGCCATTCACTCCGCTCTCTCTCTCTCTCTCTCTCTCTCTCTCTCTCTCTCTCTCTCTCTCTCTCTCTATTTCTCTCTCTCTCTCTCTATTTCTCTCTCTATCTCTCTCTCTCTCTCTCTCTATCTCTCTCTCTTTCTATCTCTCCCTCTCTCTCTCTCTCTCTCTCTTTCTATCTCTCCCTCTCTCTCCCTCTCTCTGTCTCTCTCTCTCTTTCTCTCTCTCTCTCTCTCTCTCTCTGTCTCTCTCTCTCTCTCTCTCTTTCTCTCTCTCTTTCTTTCTCCCTCTCTGTGTCTCTCTCTCTTTCTCTCTCTCTCTCTCTCTCTCTCTCCCGCTCTCTGTCTCTCTGTCTCTCTGTCTCTCTGTCTCTCTGTCTGTCTCTCTCTCTCTCTCTCTCTCTCTCTCTCTCTCTCTACCCCTCTCCTACACATTTTGAATCATTGAATCATGTAGGCATGGGACAACATAAAACTGTGAATTACCACTGGATTTCTAAAGCATAAGGCAGTTTGTTTCCCTCCACATGACTCCATCTAAGATTATAAAATGAATGCCACACTTGAAACGAATACATCTGGCTATGATACAAGCATCATACCCATACCCTTACAGAGACCAAATGCTTCATTGAGAGTCAGTGTACAATATGCAACAATGCAACCTGCCCACATTACGTTTGCTATTATCTGTTTGGGGCCCTCATGGCCAACCCTCCCAGTCTCAAATTTCTCTGAAGTTGCAGATACATCCACACACAGCTGTCCACAACCATCACCACCAAAAACCTCTGCTTATAGGGGCCAAAACAGTGAAACTTACGGAGGTTGTTGGCCCTTGTGTCATAGTGCTGTGCCTGCATGCCAAGGGTGTCCTCCCCCTGGAACTGCTCACCTGGACAGCCAACCTGTAACACGCTTTGGACAGCCCTGTGTGTGTGTGTGAGAGGGAGAGAGCGAGAGAGAGAGAGAGAGAGAGAGAGAGAGAATGAAGAATTGTGCCTAATGCTTGATTTCATGCTGAACACATGCTGAACACCGCTGCGCTGCAACCTGGTCTCAGAGCATTTTGTATTATTTTCTAAGGAAATCTGAGAAATATGCTATGTTTCGTATAGTATGTATTCATTTGTGGATGTCCATCATCCATTTTGCATATGTTACGAATTACAATTCGTATTATATGTTATGAATTAGCAAAACGTATGATATGTTACGAATAATAGCTAGGTGGTTAGGTGGCTAGGATAGGGATTAGGGTTAGGGTTAAGTTTAGGAGTTAGGTTAAAGGGTTAGCTAAAAGGGTTAAGGTTAGGGTTAGGGGAAGGGTTAGCTAACATGCTAAGTAGTTGCAAATTAGGAAAAAATAAGTAAGTCATTGAAAATTTGCTAAATAGCTAAAATTATAAAGTTGTCCATGATGAGATTCGAAATCGTAACCTTTCAGTTGCTAGACTACCCTGACCAACCAGTAACAATCTGTCTTATGTAACCATACCAAACATAACATATCATGCTAATTTTAGTGTCTCAGATTTACATTTACTATGATATGTCTAGTCTATGAGACCAGGCACAGGGCAGGGAGTTCAAGAGAAAGCAAAATTTAACATTTTCAAATGAATAAGTTAATTTGACTAGTTAATTGAATGGGTTCCACATTAATTCGAAAATATTAAATTCTAAGAATAAATAAGACGTGGTGATGAAAACTAATAGAACATAATTGGTCCATTGTTAGAGAAAGATCTCCAAATAAAGGCATAGCATGCGCATGTTGTGGAGGGCATTGTGGCCTCGCTCACAACTGTAAGAGACACACGCCCCCGTGCTCTCTGCGAGTGAAGCAGGCAAGCAACCCACACAGGTGAGCCAAGTGTCTGATGACATTATGCAATCTAGTCCAATTGATAAACTGTCGATGACAGCTACTTTCTGTCCATCGAAGAGGTCTTATTGTGCGCGTAAAATTAATTTATACGGGGGATTTCTTATTATAATTTTAAACAAGAGCCACATTTAGATTGGATCCTTCCTACTATCAGTGACAAGGTAATTATAATAGAGTCGTTTACCAATATAAAACTGGCAAGCACGAGTCTAGAACTCAAGCTTTAAAAATTATTGTTGCGCGCGCTCTAGTCTACACGTGCGCACCAAGCGAGCTCCTTGAAAACAAGCGCATGAAAGGAGCTCGCGGCGCGCTCAACAGCAGCAGAACCCCAGAAACCCACCTAGCCATATTCTCTCTCTGGGGTCGGTGCGCCTTTTCCAGGCCGAGTTTGGTGAATATCCCAACAAGTGCCATGATAGCGACTACTCCACAGATTATATACACGATTAAATTAGTTTTATCTTTGGTGGGGTCGTGCCGGAGGTCATTTTTCTTAAACGGGGTTTGACCTGTCATCATCCACACCGGAGTGTCGTAGTTTTTACAGGTGCTCTGATCCAGCCGCGAGGTCTTGTAGGAGCAGCAGAACCGAAAGCCACAGGTGCCGCAGCAATACAGATAATCGCCCGTTTTGCAAACGAACGGCGGGTCCCACTGGCCCATCACATCATAGTACCCCCGGCACCGGTCCTCCGTGTGTGGGGGCTCTGAGAAGCCTGCGCCCTCGTCCTCCCTAGATCCGTTGGAGGTCGTCATCATGACAAAGCCATCCAGTTGTCCTGGTTCTCCGTCCGCCTTGCAGACCAGCGCTATAACTTTGACCAACAAGTAACCGAGCAGAAAGTATTTCCCCCTCATTGTGTTGTCCTTCTCCCCCTTCCTTTCAGCTCCTCTAGCGCATTTCAGAAGACACCCGAAGAAGAAGAAGAAGAAGAAGAGCTTACGGTCTTGGTATTATGAAAAGTCCAAAAACATAGATGCAAATTGCAGAACACTGCCATCAGTGTTGGTGAGCGTTTTCACTAATGTCCTCGACATCCATGAAGGTAAAGATAACCATTTGTTGTTATTTTTTCCCAAATAAAACGTTGCATTTATATGGATATTGTCCTTCTTAGAATAGTTCCCCAGTGCACAATCTTTCTACAGGTGTTCTTTGAAAAATTATTCCATGATGTTATCAAATCTAGGCTACTTCACTTCTCACATCCATCAGCACGCTCTCACACATAGGAGTCGATGGAGCTAGAACTAACTGCACAAATATTTTGAGCTGGAGTGAGCGAATAAGAGCTGAGGTGGGAGAGCATGGTGCGCAAAATGATAGGAGGAGAGAAGGTAAAGAGGAATTCCGAAGAAGAAAGAGAGATTACTGTATTGTTAAACATATCTGTGAGTCTGTGACAGCCCAAAACGCGCATTACGATTTGTGGATCGAGTTGTGCTGCCTAGCAATTCATTTTTTTCCTTCTTATAATTTGCGCACGGACAAAACATGGTCACGGGATGCAGACATTTCCGTTATGGTAACTTCCAAATGAGATTAGAGAGAGGGTTATAGAGGGGTTGTTTTGCCAATCTGAGTTGCATAGGCTACACGTATGTATTTATTTTTTACACTCGAAGACTAATTATTTTATACACTGGCCTGACTAAGAGTCCACACAAACACTCGTCTCTTTCCATGCACAGTGACGTTTCTCTATTCATCACAAAATTATATTTGTTATGCCTCACAAACGTTGGATTATAGAGTTCTGTGGATTGATTTCCTTTAGGAATGATTTCCCATATATACAATTAATATTTCCCATATTCTATCATATTCTACTCGCTGCCTTTCACCTGTTTAAAAAGCTCAACTTATCAAAATACTGTGCAAAACCATGTCTGTACCTGCAAAACACCAGTCTCAACATCAACAGTGACAGTGAAGTGCGTACTCTGGGATGCTGGTCTTCTAGGTAGAGTTGCAAAGAAAAAGCCATCTCTCAGACTGGCCAATAAAAAGAAAGATCAAGATAGGCAAAAGATCACAAACACTGGACAGAGGAACTCTGCCTAGAAGGCCAGCATACCGGAGTCGCCTCTTCACTGTTGATGTTGAGACTGGTGTTTTGCGGGTACTATTTAATGAAGCTGCCAGTTGAGGACTTGTGAGGAGTCTGTTTCTCAAACTAGACACTAATATACTTGTCCTCTTGCTCAGTTGTGCACCGGGGCCTCCCACTCCTCTTTCTTTCTGGTTAGGTCCAGTTTGCACTGTAATGAGTAGTACACAGCATTGTACGAGATCTTCAGTTTCTTGGCAATTTCTCACATGGAATAGCCTTCATTTCTCAGAACAAGAATAGACTGACGAGTTTCCAAAGAAAGTTACTTGTTTCTGGCCATTTTGAGCCTGTAATTGAACCCACAAATGCTGATGCTCCAGATACTGTGCTAACATAATTGCAAAAGGGTTTTCTAATGATCAATTAACCTTTTAAAATTATCAACTTGGATTAGCTAACACAATGTGCCATTGGAACACAGGAGTGATGGTTGCTGATAATTGGCCTCTGTACGCCTATGTAGATATTCCATTAAAAAATCTGCCATTTCCAGGTTCAATAGTCATTTACAACATTAACAATGTCTACACTTGTGGGAGGTGCTTCAGGAAGCATGGGGTGAAATCTCTTCAGATTACCTCAACAAATTGACAACTAGAATGCCAAAGGTCTGCAAGGCTGTAATTGCTGCAAATGGAGGATTCTTTGACAAGCGCAAAGTTTGGATACAATTATTATTTATATTAAAATCATTATTTATAACCTTGTCAATGTCTTGACTATATTTACAACTCATTTCAAGTATGTTTTTATGGAAAACAAGGACATTTCTAAGTGACCCCAAACTTTTGAACGATAGTGTGTATATAAACTCAACTGTCAACTGCGTTTATTTTCAGCAAACTTAACATGTGTAAATATTTGTATGAACATAACAACATTCAACAACTGAGACATAAACTGAACAAACATGTGACAAACAGAAATGGAATAATGTGTTCCTGAACAAAGGAGGGGGGGGGGGGGGGGTTAAAATCAAAGTAACAGTCAGTATCGGGTGTGGCCACCAGCTGCATTAAGTACTGCAGTATATCTCCTCCTCATGGGCTGCACCAGATTTGCCAGTTCTTTTTTATTTTATTTTATTTTTATTTCACCTTTATTTAACCAGGTAGGCAAGTTGAGAACAAGTTCTCATTTACAACTGCGACCTGGCCAAGATAAAACATAGCAGTGTGAACAGACAGCAACACAGAGTTACACATGGAGTAAACAATAAACAAGTTAATGACACAGTAGAAAAAAATTACATTAAAAAAAGAGTCTATATACATTGTATGCAAAAGGCATGAGGAGGTAGGCGAATAATTACAATTTAGCAGATTAACACTGGAATGATAAATGATCAGATGATCATGTGCAGGTAGAGATACTGGTGTGCAAAAGAGCAGAAAAGTAAATAAATAAAAACAGTATGGGGATGAGGTAGGTAAATTGGGTGGGCTATTTACCGATGGACTATGTACAGCTGCAGCGATCGGTTAGCTGCTCAGATAGCAGATGTTTAAAGTTGGTGAGGGAGATAAAAGTTTCCAACTTCAACGATTTTTGCAATTCGTTCCAGTCACAGGCAGCAGAGAACTGGAAGGAAAGGCGGCCAAATGAGGTGTTGGCTTTAGGGATGATCAGTGAGATACACCTGCTGGAGCGCGTGCTATGGGTGGGTGTTGCCATCGTGACCAGTGAACTGAGATAAGGCGGAGATTTACCTAGCATGGACTTGTAGATGACCTGGAGCCAGTGGGTCTGGCGACGAATATGTAGGGAGGGCCAGCCGACTAGAGCATACAGGTCGCAGTGGTGGGTGGTATAAGGTGCTTTAGTTCTTGCTGTGAGATGTTACCCCACCCTTCCACCAAAGCACCTGCAAGTTCACCTGACAGACCCTCCACCTCCAAATCAATCCCGCTCCAGAGTACAGGCCTCGGTGTAACGCTCCTTCCTTTGACGATAAACGCAAATCCGACCATCACCCCTGGTGAGACTGGTCAGTGAAGAACACTTTTTGCCAGTCCTGTCTGGTCCAGCGACGGTGGGTTTGTGCCCATAGGTGACATTGTTGCAGGTAAGGTGAGGACCTGCCTTACAACAGGCCTACAAGCCCTCAGTCCAGCCTCTCTCAGCCTATTGCGGACAGTCTGAGCACTGATGGAAGGATTGTGCGTTCCTGGTTTAACTCGGGCAGTTGTTGCACTCCTGTACCTGTCCCGCAGGTGTGATGTTTGGATTTATTGCCCTGGCCACATCTGCAGTCCTCATGCCTCCTTGCAGCATGCCTAAGGTACGTTCACACAGATGAACAGGGACCCTGGGCATCTTTCTTTTGGTGTTTTTCAGAGTCTGTAGAAAGGCCTCTTTAGTGTCCTAAGTTTTCATAACTGTGACCTTAATTGCCTATCGTCTGTAAGCTGTTAGTGTCTTAACGACCGTTCCACAGGTGCATGTTCATGAATTGTTTATGGTTCATTGAACAAGCATGGGAAACTGTGTTTAAACCCTTCACAATGAAGATCTGTGAAGTTATTTTGATTTTTACGAATTACCTTTGAAAGACAGGCTTCTGAAAAAGGGACGTTTCTTTTTTTGCTGAGTTATATATATATATATATATATATATATATATATATATATATATAGAGAGAGAGAGAGAGAGAGAGAGAGAGAGAGAGAGAGAGAGAGAGAAAGTCAAGGTACAGCTCCCAGATGCGGTCAGTCAGTCACACAGGCTGCTACAGAAAAGTTATGCAGCCAAGCAAAGTTAATAGATAGATGATGTAGTCGATTCAACACGAGCAACGAGTCTATGGCTGAATCACAAATATGAATTTCATGCTCGTTTTATTAATTCATATGAATGATATAATTAAATTCACGAGTGTATTGTCACTCTCTGGAAGTCTCCCTCTGAGTTTTGTCAGCAACAAGGCCGGGGGTTGTTGTAGAAATTGTAGAACTAGGCAGGGGTTCGGACATTGTTGTTATGCTACTTGGCCAGATAGTGACTTTCACCTTGTTTGGGATTCACAAATACCTCACTGTACATTGACAAAAAAAGAACAACATCAAGACTGACTGAAGGTAGCTACCTAAATCTAGCCAACTAGCTAGCAAGCTAACTAACTAGCCACCCATATAGTAGGCTAGCTAACATCCATTTGTTTTGCAATTTTGTTTTGCTGAATTATACCCCTTGATTTTGAAGATTATGATTTACAAATGCCTATGGCTGTAATAGTGCCCCCTAGTTTCAAGAGGTTATGATTTACAAATGCCTATGGCTGTAAATGTGAGTTGCATTATTGCCGTTTAGCTACCTTATCATAACCCCAAAATGGGTCTCTGCCCAAAACCAATGGCATACTACATGTGGTGTTGTATGGAAGACTTATTAACACATTAGGAATACCTTCAAATCATATTTTTTAAGCTAGAATCCCTAATTAAAATCATAAGAAAACATCCCCACCCCTGTTTTGTTAAAAAGCTAAGGGAAGGGCTGGAGAAAATGTGACCACTCTCAAATTCATAGACAGAGCTATGGATGCAAGTACTGACCTTCTATGATATCAAATGTATAAGCTAGTTTTAAACATGTTTTGAGGCTATGCAGTGTTAGTTTAAATTTACATTTTTTAGAAACATTAAAGAAAAATAAGCTTATATTTGGGGTTCTGATGGGGTATGACAGTTGAACTAATTTTATGAGGCATTTATAAGTTACATTCTTCAAGATTCAATGGGTATATATCATTAATTTATAAGTCCAAAAATGGCTGTAGCGACTTAGGATTTTTACTTTACATAGGCCTATGTCAGGATTGGTTAGTCGTGGTGTGATAGGAAGTCAGTCAGGGTGGGAGTTATTTTCTGCTGGCCCGGGCTGAACTGGGCAATGGCTTGTCACATCATTGGGCGAAAGTGGGGAAGGAGGACTGCCCATCTCAAGTCGAACAGTAATCTGCACCGCTCGGTCATGTTGTCAACAAGGCAACATGGTGCATTGTCCAGAATTATAAACTGTCTGGTTTGAGCACTGAATGCTGATTGGCTAACAACCATGGTATATCAGACAGTATACCATGGGTATGATAAATCATTTATTTGTACTGCTCTAATTACGTTAGTCACCAGTTTATAATAGAAATAAGGCACTTGTGGGGTTTGTGATATATGTCCAATATACCACGGCTAAGAACAGCCCTTAGCCGTGGTATATTGGCCATATAGCCTCTGGCATTATTGCTTAAACATACATCTACTCTTTTCTATCAAATACGTTTAGGATTTTCAAACTAGTTTTCATTGGGAAGGCAGATAAAGATTTTTAATCAAAAGCAATCACTTTTTCATGTAAAAACACAGAATCCTACTAATTACAACACGTGCTTAATTACGTAACTTTTGTTTTGAGCAGACGTCGCCGTCGGACAAAGCGGGGCACCTGGCTCACGCCCGGGAAAATCAACTTTCAGCCGTTGCAAAACATGGCTACACGGGCGAGATTAATCGAACCCGCTCACTGTCTATCGGTTCTCACTAGTTGCCACAGACACAAAGTAAAAATATACAGTGCCTTGCGAAAGTATTCGGCCCCCTTGAACTTTGCGACCTTTTGCCACATTTCAGGCTTCAAACATAAAGATATAAAACTGTATTTTTTTGTGAAGAATCAACAACAAGTGGGACACAATCATGAAGTGGAACGACATTTATTGGATATTTCAAACTTTTTTAACAAATCAAAAACTGAAAAATTGGGCATGCAAAATTATTCAGCCCCTTTACTTTCAGTGCAGCAAACTCTCTCCAGAAGTTCAGTGAGGATCTCTGAATGATCCAATGTTGACCTAAATGACTAATGATGATAAATACAATCCACCTGTGTGTAATCAAGTCTCCGTATAAATGCACCTGCACTGTGATAGTCTCAGAGGTCCGTTAAAAGCGCAGAGAGCATCATGAAGAACAAGGAACACACCAGGCAGGTCCGAGATACTGTTGTGAAGAAGTTTAAAGCCGGATTTGGATACAAAAATATTTCCCAAGCTTTAAACATCCCAAGGAGCACTGTGCAAGCAATAATATTGAAATGGAAGGAGTATCAGACCACTGCAAATCTACCAAGACCTGGCCGTCCCTCTAAACTTTCAGCTCATACAAGGAGAAGACTGATCAGAGATGCAGCCAAGAGGCCCATGATCACTCTGGATGAACTGCAGAGATCTACAGCTGAGGTGGGAGACTCTGTCCATAGGACAACAATCAGTCGTATATTGCACAAATCTGGCCTTTATGGAAGAGTGGCAAGAAGAAAGCCATTTCTTAAAGATATCCATAAAAAGTGTTGTTTAAAGTTTGCAACAAGCCACCTGGGAGACACACCAAACATGTGGAAGAAGGTGCTCTGGTCAGATGAAACCAAAATTGAACTTTTTGGCAACAATGCAAAACGTTATGTTTGGCGTAAAAGCAACACAGCTGAACACACCATCCCCACTGTCAAACATGGTGGTGGCAGCATAATGGTTTGGGCCTGCTTTTCTTCAGCAGGGACAGGGAAGATGGTTAAAATTGATGGGAAGATGGATGGAGCCAAATACAGGACCATTCTGGAAGAAAACCTGATGGAGTCTGCAAAAGACCTGAGACTGGGACGGAGATTTGTCTTCCAACAAGACAATGATCCAAAACATAAAGCAAAATCTACAATGGAATGGTTCAAAAATAAACATATCCAGGTGTTAGAATGGCCAAGTCAAAGTCCAGACCTGAATCCAATCGAGAATCTGTGGAAAGAACTGAAAACTGCTGTTCACAAATGCTCTCCATCCAACCTCACTGAGCTCAAGCTGTTTTGCAAGGAGGAATGGGAAAAAATGTCAGTCTCTCGATGTGCAAAACTGATAGAGACATACCCCAAGCGACTTACAGCTGTAATCGCAGCAAAAGGTGGCGCTACAAAGTATTAACTTAAGGGGGCTGAATAATTTTGCACGCCCAATTTTTCAGTTTTTGATTTGTTAAAAAAGTTTGAAATATCCAATAAATGTCGTTCCACTTCATGATTGTGTCCCACTTGTTGTTGATTCTTCACAAAAAAATACAGTTTTATATCTTTATGTTTGAAGCCTGAAATGTGGCAAAAGGTCGCAAAATTCAAGGGGGCCGAATACTTTCGCAAGGCACTGTATACTGAACAAAAATAGAAATGCAACGTGCAACAATTTCAAAGATTTTATATAAGGAAATCAGTCAATTGAAATAAATTCATTAGGCCCTAATCTATGGATTTCACATGACTGGGAATAAAGATATGCATCTGTTGGTCACAGATATCTTAAAAGAAAGGTAGGGGTGCAGATCAGAAAAACAGTCAGTTTCTGGTGTGACCACCATTTGTCTCATGCAGCACGACACATCTCTTTCACATTTATTGTGGTTTGTGGAATATTTCCCAGTCCTCTTCAATGGCTGTGCAAAGTTGCTCGATATTGGCGGGAACTGGAATACGCTGTCGAAACAAGTTGACCCAGAGCATCCCAAACCTGCTCAATGGGTGACATGTCTGGTGGGTATGCAGGCCATGGAAGACCTGGAACATTTTCAGCTTCCAGGAAATGTGTACAGATCCTTGCAAAAGGGAGCCGTGCAATATCATTCTCAAACATGAGGGGATGGCGGCGGATGAATGGCAAGACAATGGGCCTCAGGATCTCATCACGGTATCTCATGTGCATTCAAATTGCCATCAATAAAATGCAATTGCATTCATTGCCCGTAGCTTATGCCTGCCCATACCTTAACCCCACCGCCACCATGGGGCACTCTGTTCACAACGTTGACATCAGAAAACCGCTCGCCCTCAAGACACCATAAACGTGGTCTGCGGTCTATTAACATTAATTTCTCTGGCAACAGCTCTGGTGGACATTCTTGCAGTCAGCTTGCCAATTGCACACTCACTCGAAATTTGAGAACTCTGTGGCATTGTGTGACAAAACTGCACATTAGAGTGGCCTTTTATTGTCCCCAGCACAAGGTGCACCTGTGTAATGATCATGCTGTTTAATCAGCTTCTGATATGCCAACCCTAACAGGGATGTAAACAAATTTGAGCATTTTATTTGAGAGAAATAAGCTTTTTGTGCATATGAAACATTTCTGGGATTTTTTTTTTCAGCTTATGGAACCAACACTTTACATGTTGTGTTTATATTTTTGTTTGGTGTATATCGGCTATATCATAAAAATGTATGAAAACAAATAATTGCTTTTTGCCATTAATTTAAGGTTAGGCATAAGGTTAGAAGTGTGGTTAAAGTTAGGTTTAGCCTTAATAATGAATTTGTAGTTTTGGTAACTAGTGAAGACCCTATCTACCTTAGACATTTGACCTTTGACCAGTGAATGGACTGGGCTGAATAGTCCCATTTCTGGCCAAGCTTACAGGCCGAGGCATTTGAGTGTTCAAACTAATCAGATTCGCAGACTAATCTCTTCCTCTGACAGCTTTGCTGATTGCACCATCACATCTCTACACACCTTGTTAGTTTTTCAGCACCTCAAACTGATGGTGGAATTAATAGGTTTTTCTCTTCACTGAAAATTCCACATAAGTTCCACATTCCATTCATTTTATTTTTTATTAAAAAGGCCCTCAATGCTTCAGGTTGAATTATAATTAACATTGTTTGAACATACCATCTACCACCTGAGAAATCTCTCCGATTTATGTTTGAAGCGGTGCTTGCTCAGTGCATCCGCACAAAGTTGCGTGTACTTATCAGCGGTTGTGGGAGCTTTGGCTCCTTGTGTAAAAAACTATTTCTGCTTTTAAAAAAAAAAAGTTGCCTCTAAAATAGTTCACACAGCAGCGATTCCTGAGAAGCACACTACTGTAAAGTTTGTTTAATGCTAAAAGGTACCAGGCTTGGCTAGAATGAGAGATTAAAGGCTAGTATGAAAGCTTTACAAATCATGCGTCTGTCTCATATGAGGCAGTAAAAAAAGAGAGGGCTTAGCCTGTTACATATCTAGGGTTGGGAGGAAACACATATATCCAATTGGTGCTGGAGAGATCAGTGAACTAAGGCCCATATGCTGATGCAGGATATTCCATTATATTGCAGCATAAACCTTTACAGCATAAGGATTTTGCTGAATTGTAGAAGTTCAGGGAAGTTTTCAACCTATGAAAAGTACCCAAGCAACATTCTGTCTTCAGTGAAAATGATATAAACTTGTAAAAAAATTGTAATGTCAAAATTAGTTAGTATTTGCCAGTAATGAACACGAGGGAGACCGAGAGCTGGTTTTAAATGCAGGGCACAGCAGGTGTTTATTGCAAAGGACCACAGGAGGAGGCAGGTAGCTGGGTCCAGGGGCAGGCAGAAGGTCATGCACAGGGGGTCCAAAACGGAAAAGGCTAGTAACGTAGTCTGGGAGATCAGGCAATAGGTAGATAACAGGAAATCTAATATGCTAAAGAACAGGCGTCGTTAGTGAGGCAGGCAAAAACTACCATACACGGGAAGAGTAACTCACAGGAAACCCATCACTCCAAAAGCAATGTGTCACAAAACAAACAATACCTCACAATGATGGGGTGCAAAGAACTGAACTAAATAGTGTGTGACAAAGAGATACAGGTGTGTGAACAGGTGATCAGAATTCAGGTGATTGGGATCTGGAGAGGGAGCTGCGTTCAGGGTATCTAGGTGTTTGAGAGTGTGAGCTGGAAAGTGGTCTGGAAAGTGAGCTGCGTTCAGGGGATCTACGTGTTTGAGGGTGTGAGTTGGAAGCAGGCATTACATTGCCTTAACCTTGATCCCTCCAAACACCCTGCAAGTAAGACATGTAATTGGTGTTGTGTTTAATAGATCTGATGTTTTAAGGCAATTCCAACTCTTTTCAACTTAATTTTCATTATCTTCAGCACAATACCAGTGTCTACATATATGAAAATGGTATATTTATACTTTTTGTAGAAAGAATATACATAAAAAAAGTTTTACCTGCTGACATCATCAAAATATACAATATTTTAAAAACAGTGATTTTCAAAGTATGACATTCGTGGTGACTTGGGGAGCAAGAAAAGACCCCCCTCTGGCTAGAAGCTTGTTGCACGTTTTAAAAATCACAGTTTTCCTTACTTTTAATTCTACGCTGTGAAGTCACAGGGAAGCATTTTTTAGGACCTTTCTTCTTATTGTTTTTTACAACAAATCATAAAAACGTGCCGTTGTCACATTATGTAAACACTGGTATGGTGCTGGAGATAATGAATATGAGGTCAAAATGTAGCAGAATTGCCCTTACTGTTAACCATAGAAGCAGGGAATGTTCCCCATTATTTCCTAAATGAAGATACAAAGACTTGTTGTTCCAAGTACTGTGATTCACCATCACTCATTTGCTGCTTGTTAAACATTGAAGATTCTGATGAGAAAGGAAGTCCTGCTGTGTACGGCCATGTGTGTGTGTGTGTCTATGTGTGAGAGAGAGAGTGTATGCTGTACTGTATTGTGTGTGTGTGTGTGTGTGTGTGTGTGTGTGTGTGTGTGTGTATACACAGCGTGTAGCTTTTTGAGCTTCTAGAACAGAATGAGGGATGCAGACCAGACTAGAGAGAGTTTGTTTGTCCTTCCTCTTAACACATTGTACAAACAGCGGATGTCTGTTTCTGCTGGCCATTTTTATGCAACAAGGGCAATCCATTAAAAACAATGTTAGATCCGTCTTAGGTCCTCCCGACTGCTACTCACTAGCGGCGCAGCATGCCTGCCTATCTCTGTGAAAACAAATGCCTTTTTAAATTAATATTTGAGTGAGATTATTGTAGGTTATGGGCACGTTATGTAATGTCCAGATTATTTAAAACACTTTGCCATACACACATCAATATCCATAGTTCTGTTAGGCCCAATTATTTAAACTTTTTCTTTATTGAGAGGGGAAACACGACTATGGCAATAACTGTTACATCAGTGTTGTTCTCTACTCCTGGCCCTGGACCCACAGGGTTTGTAGGCCTTTTGTTACAGACAGTAGTAACATACCAGACTAAACGATTCAAGGGCTTGATGATTAATTGATTAGTAAGGGCTAGAACAAAATCCCCTGTGGGTCTACAGGACCATTTTGTAAGAATACTGCTATTAGGACTATAACTCCGGCATTACTTTCACGAACAGAGGAGAGACTGGGTGTCAAAAAACGTATGTTGAGTGTATCTTTTATTCAACGACTCTGGCATGACTCTCCCCTGTTCTGCTGTTCCCCTACCTTCCCAGAAGAGCAGAAGGAATGGAGAGGTCCATCCTGCTTCATCCTTTGCAGACCTCCAGCTGGGTCTGCAAAGGAGGGAGGGGGACTGTGACAGGGGAGGGGACGAGTGGGCCGAAGAGGTCCAACTGACCCAGCAGGCTGTGGAGGCCGTCAACAAGCTGTGCCGCAGGCCCAAGTTCATGGTGCTGTGTGGGGACATGGTCCATGCAAGGTAAAGACAAAGTTCAAAGGAAAGACACCTGAGCCTTAACAGGTGTGAACATGAGAATATTTCCCGTATTCATATGGTAGACATACCGTATAGAAGAGAGCAGTCCAGTCATGCTTTGACAATGATGGGATCCTTTTTGTGTCACTGTCCCCGACATGATGCCATCGTTTGTATTCATAACAACAACTGGGAGTGGACGAGTATAGTTTTCATTGCAGTTGTGTGACCACAACAGTTTTATGCCCAGCAGCTATGCAGATGCACTGTTACTGACATTCTGATAAATCAGTTTGAAAGTCTCTGATATTATATGGGTCTATAAAGGGAATGGAATATGGCTGTTATATAATGATTAATGGATTCCCCTTTCCCACTGAGATTGTTCTGATTAAATGCATGCACTCTTGAGAACGTTAGAGTGTTTGGAATCATTACAGAATGTTCTCTATGAGAGGCAGAAGAATGAGCCGCATCTTGATACCGGCGGACTTAACAGTAGACTCCCTCCCACTACTGTATCTGTGTGATGTTTTATCAAAAATATATGAGGGAAGTATTTGCCTCTAGGAAATTTTTCACAAATGGTAGATCTTGGAAAAATGATGAGTTTTATCTACTCAAATAGATCTGAGTCTGGCTTGGGAGAAAGCAAGAGGGCCTTAAGGAAAACTAAACTCCCATTTGTCAATGTAAGAAAAAATGCAGAAAAACCCAATCCTTCCCTGTGTGGTTTTAAAGAGGAGAACAAGTTTGAGTGGTGTTCTCTGTGTTCTCTGTATGCCTGAGAGGCATTAGCGGGGAAACAGGTGCTGGTGGTGAATGTAATTAAGTGAGCGGCTATAGCTTGGTGAGTGTTTGATGTCCAGCTGACTAATTTGATAACAGGGTAAGAGGAATCGGAAGGCTAGACCCACTGCAGAGATAATATTGTTGCACGCCAACGTGCTGCTTTCCTACTACCTTTGCCTGACAATTAGGGACTGTGGGGTGCTTTGCCTTCCAAGGGTGGATCTGTGGAATATTTGGCTCTGATGTGCATCTGCAGACGTCACCAGGCTTGTCTGTCTGTCTTCTCTGGGATGTATACTATATGTGTCCAATATAGTTCTCATGAACATGATTTTAACATGACTATATAAAGGTAGCATTTTTCTGTAGTGTTTGTTCACATTTTGCAGAATGCACATTTAGCTAAATGACAAGGGAAAAATCTTACTTCTGCTTACATAAGAAATGCTGTGCATACAGATGACCCCAGAGCTACCCTCTTCCTCTCCTTTTGTCCATGCTTAGTAATAATGACCTCCAATTTGCCTTGTACTGTACGTTCTGCTGACAAACACTATAATGTGGATACATTTATACATTAAACACATTCCACTCCTGCACAATCCTCTGAGTGCTCGGTAAGTAACTCATATTTTCCATGACTGTACAGTTTAATGCAGGGAAACTTAAATCAGTTCTACCAAATCTCTATCAACATGTTAAATGTGCAACCAGAGGGAAAAAATTCTAGATCACCTGTACTCCACACACAGAGACGCATACAAAGCTCTCCCTCCAAATGGTAAATCCGACCACAACTCTATCCTCCTGATTCCTGCTTACAAGCAAAAATTAAAGCAGGAAGCACCAGTGACTCAGTCTATAAAAAAGTGGTCAGATGAAGCAGATGCTAAACTACAGGATTGCTATCACAGACTGGAACATGTTCCGGGCTTCTTCCGATGACATTGAGGAATACACCAGATCAGTCACTGGCTTTATCAATAAGTGCATTGAGGACGTCGTGCCCACAGTGACTGTACGTACATTCCCCAACCAGAAGCCATGGATTACAGGCAACATTTGCACTAAGCTAAAGGGTAGAGCTGCCGCTTTCAAATCTTACAAGAAATCCCCTATGCCCTACGACGAACCATCAAATAGGCAAAGCGTCAATACAGGGCTAAGATTGAATCATACTACAACGGTTTCGACGCTCGTCAGATGTGGCAGGGCTTGCAAACTATTACAGACTACAAAGGGAAGCACAGCCGCGAGCTGCCCAGTGACTACCAGACGAGCTAAATCACTTCTATGCTCGCTTCGAGGCAAGCAACACTGAGGCATGCATGAGAGCATCAGCTGTTCCGGATGACTGTGTGATCACGCTCTCCGTAGCCGACGTGAGTAAGACCTTTAAACAGGTCAACATTCACAAGGATGCGGGGCCAGATGGATTACCAGGACGTGTGCTCCGGGCATGTGCTGACCAACAGGCAGGTGTCTTCACTGACATTTTCAACATGTTCCTGATTGAGTCTGTAATACCAATATGCTTCAAGCAGACCACCATAGTCCCTGTGCCCAAGAACACAAAGGCAACCTGCCTAAATGACTACAGACCCGTAGCACTCACGTCTGTAACCATGAGGTGCTTTGAAAGGCTGGTCATGGCTCACATCAACACCATTATCCCAGAAACTCTAGACCCACTCCAATTTGCATACCTCCCAAACAGATCCACAGATGATGCAATCTCTATTGCACTCCACACTGCCCTTTCCCATCTGGGCAAAAGGAACACCTATGTGAGAATGCTATTCATTGACTACAGCTCAGCGTTCAACACCATAGTACCCTCAAAGCTCATCACTAAGCTAAGGAACCTAGGACTAAACACCACCCTCTGCAACTGGATCCTGGACTTCCTGACTGGCCGCACCCAGGTGGTCAGGGTAGGTAGCAACACATCTGCCACGCTGAACCTCAACACTGGAGCACCCCAGGGTTGCGTGCTCAGTCCCCTCCTGTACTCCCTGTTCACCCACGACTGCATGGCCAGGCACGACTCCAACACCATCATTAAGTTTGCTGACGACACAACAGTGGTAGGCCTGATCACCGACAACGACGAGACAGCCTATAGGGAGGAGGTCAGAGACCTGGCCGGGTGATGCCAGAATAACAACCTATCCCTCAACGTAACCAAGACTAAGGAGATGATTGTGGACTACAGGAAAAGGAGCACCGAGCACATCCCCATTGTCATCGACGGGGCTGTAGTGGAGCAGGTTGAGAGCTTCAAATTCCTTGGTGTCCACATCACCAACAAACTAGAATGGTCCAAACCCACCAAGACAGTCATGAAGAGGGCACGACAAAGCCTATTCCCCCTAAGGAAACTAAAAAGATTTGGCATGGGTCCTGAGATCCTCCAAAGGTTCTACAGCTGCAACATCGAGAGCATCCTGACCGGTTGCATCACTGCCTGGTACAGCAATTGCTCAGCCTCTGACCGCAAGGCACTTCAGAGGGTAGTGCGTAAGGCCCAGTACATCACTGGGGCAAAGCTGCCTGCCATCAGGCGGTTTTAAAGAGGAGAACAAGTTTGAGTGGTGTTCTCTGTGTTCTCTGTATGCCTGAGAGGCATTAGCGGGGAAACAGGTGCTGGTGGTGAATGTAATTAAGTGAGCGGTTATAGCTTGGTGAGTGTTTGATGTCCAGCTGACTAATTTGATAACAGGGTAAGAGGAATCGGAAGGCTAGACCCACTGCAGAGATAATATTGTTGCACGCCAACGTGCTGCTTTCCTACTACCTTTGCCTGACAATTAGGGACTGTGGGGTGCTCACAGTCTGTGGGGTGCTCACCAACCCCTCTTTTACGCTACTGCTACTCTCTGTTCATCATATATGCATAGTCACTTTAACTTCTTATGGCTGCAGGGGCAGTATTGAGTAGCTTGGATGAAAGGTGTCCAGAGTAAACGGCCTGCCCCTCAGTCTCAGTTGCTAATATATGCATATTGTTATTAGTATTGGAAAGAAAACACTCTGAAGTTTCTAAAACTGTTTGAATGATGTCTGTGAGTATAACAGAACTCATATGGCAGGCAAAAACCTGAAAAGAAACAGGAAGTGAGAAATCTGAGGTTGGTCGATTTTCAACCCAGGCCCTATTGAATTCACATTGGGATATGAATGAAGCTGCACTTCTTAGGGCTTCCACTAGATGTCAACCGTCTTTAGAAACTTGAATGAGCCTTCTACTGTGTTGTGGGCCTGAATAAGAGCTGAATGAGTCAAGTTTCCATCCTAATGATTGATTCTATACTTAGTTTGAAATGTTTCTTCGACCTGTAATATAACTTTTTGAAGTTTTTGTCCGAAGTAATGCTCGACCTGCACGAGCATTTGGATTTGTATACCTAACGTGCTAACAAAAGTAGTTACTTGGACATAAATAACGGACATTATCGAACAAATCAAGCATTTATTGTGGAACTAGGATTCCTGGGAGTGCATTCTGATGAAGATCATCAAAGGTAAGGGAATATTTATCATGTAATTTCTGGTTTCTGTTGACTCCAACATTGCGGCTAATTTGATTATTTTTCTGAGCGCCATCTCAGATTATTGCATGGTTTGCTTTTTCCGTAAAGTTTTTGAAATCTGACACAGCGGTTGCATTAAGGAGAGGTATATCTATAATTCCATGTGTATAACTTGTATTATCATCTACATTTATGATGAGCATTTCTGTTGAATCCATGTGGCTATGCAAAATCACTGGATGTTTTTGGAACTGGTGAATGTAACGCGCCAATGTAAACTCAGATTTTTTGATATAAATATGAACTTTGTCAAACAAAACATATATGTATTGTGTAACATGAAGTCATATGAGTGTCATCTGACGAAGATCATCAAAGGTTAGTGATTCATCTTATCTCCATTTGTGCTTTTTGTGACCTTTTCTTTGGCTGGAAAAATGGCTGTGGCTTGGTGGTGACCTAACATAATCGTTTGTGGTGCTTTCGCTGTAAAGCATATTTGAAACCGGACACTGTGGTAGGATTAACAACAAGATTACCTTTAAAACGGTATAAGATACATGTACTGTATGTTTGAGGAATTTTAATTTCAACAGATTTCTGTTGCTTTGAATTTGGCGCCCTGCACTTTCACTGGCTGTTGTCATATCATTCCGTTAACGGGATTGCAGCCATTTTAACCATACCCACATGTACATACTACCTCAATAAGCCTGACTAACCGGTGTCTATATAAAGCCTTGCTACTGTTATTTTCAAATGTCTTTTTACTGTTGTTTTATTTCTTTACTTACGCACACACACCTTTTTCTTTCGCACTATTGGTTAGAGCCTGTAAGTAAGCATTTCACTGTAAGGTTCACATTTCACTTGTATTTGGCGCACGTGACAAATAAACTTTGATTTGATTTTGATAAGTAGGGCACGATTTCCTCTCATTCCCCTTTATCCCTCCATCCCTCCCTGATCAGTTGCATTTATAGGTCACTGTGATTTCACATGTCCCTACCAAATGCATAGTGATAGTCTAACCGTCCAGGGTTTGGGGACATTTTAAATGGCCTGCCGTCTCTCTTAGTTACCGTCAGGCAGCCTGAGCAGGTTGTGTGTGCCAGGTGCATTACAAGCTATGTCCGTCACACGCACAGCCGTTTCCACGGCTCCCACTGCCGGGGGGGTGGGGGGTAACTGCCAGGCAACACTCCCCAAATGACATTTGAAATCCCCAAAAAGCTGTTTGTGTTTATTTACAAACAGAAAAAAAACTATTTTGCTGGCCAGGGGAGGTTGCCTGTCCACAAACAGTGCTGTCAGGGAAAGACAGGAAATTGGCCCCAAATGTCTCCTGGCTGGGTGTGTCTTTGAGTAAACATCTCCCTCCCCAACTTGTTTGCATACCTCACTTTATTGTGTGAAAATATCTCATATTTCACCATTCTTCAGTCACCACGAAGGGAGAAAGGCTATATAATTAATTAAATTCTCTACTTGTATCCTTCAACAACGTACATTATCACTGTAGTGATCAGGAAAACACAGGGCCTTGAAGGACTCAGCGACTGACAGTTTGATCATCCATCACCTTTGTTAACTACCTGTGGTGTGCCACAAGGCTCCATGCTGGGCCCAATGAAAATGCCCATCCCTGACTCCCTACTCCAGAAATCCACAGGTCTCCTTCCCTAACTAACAGCTGTCAGAGGAAACATATCCCCTGTCACCATCCCATTCCGTGCTGCTATTATTGACAAATCTCGCTGTGATCCCATGGCGGCAGGTAGCCTCGTGGTTAAGAGCATTGGGCCGGTAACCAAAAGGTTGCTATTTTAAATCCCTTGATGTGCCCTTGAGCAAGGCACTTAACCATAATTGCTCCTCTAAATCGCTCTGGATAAGAGTGTCTGCTAAATGAGTAAAATGTAATCCCATCCCAGGAGAGACTGAGGGAGAGACCCATCAAGGACTCTCACAGAGAATGAAGAGCCGTGAAACGTTCAGGGAAGGAAGGATGATTAGATTAAAGCAACATGCTGGACTAAACATACTCCTAATGAGCACTACAAAGGACTTCAGCGGTTGGTTAGGGGACGACAGAAGAGCACATGAATGGGGGAAGGTAAGAGTGAGGTTAGTCTCTGACTCCCAGTAGTATAGAATATAATAATATGCTGAATGCCATATAGCATATGCATTTATCCAGTCACGTGTGCATACATTTTACGTATGGGTGGCCCCGGGAATTGAACCCACAATCCTGGTGATGCAAGCACCACGCTATACCAACTGAGCCATACAGTCCCCCTCCACCCATGCGGAAGCCTTCTAATTGTAGTTGAAGGCAGATAAAGTGGTACTCTGGAATTGAGCAGCAGCAGCGCATAATTTGGACAGGAGAGAGAGTGGGGAAATCAGGCTCTGTGTGTGTGTGTGTGTGTCTGAGTGTGTGTGTGTGTTTTGCTGATGGGGACATCCAATGGGAAGAGCTTCTAATGGGTTTATGAGGGGTTTGGGGACAGTGGAGAGGAAAGGAAAGGGGAGGAGGAGAGAGGAGACTATGTAGGGGGGGACCCCTACAGAGAAGAGTTAGAACTAACTGTCTCTGGTACATCTGCGTCAGAATGTACTGGCTGGCTCAGTTGATTCATAGTGAAGTCAATACAATACTTTGTAATACTGCCTGTGCCCTTGTTTTGTTATAGCTTTTGTGAATGACCTATTATGTATTCATTTTTATATAGTTTTTATCTTTTAGACTAATTGTGATGCATATTTTTGTACTTTTTCTCAAGGACAAGGTTGTACGCACATGAAGTTAAGCACAGTATGCAGTCTGATGAATATGGATACATGGGTTATATACAGTATTTGGCTTGACTGAAGGACTAGCAGCTGGAGAACCCTTCAATCTCCTAAATGCTTGAGCCAACAATGTGGTATACAGTACAGGACTCTTGTTTTCTCAGCAGAGTCCCATCGGAATGTGTTTATCCAGACCTGTCAAAATCCTTTCTTTCTCAGATATTCTCTGAGCTCAGCTCAGCCTATTAAAGTGTGCCTTTCGCTGTCTAAATAAAATGATACCATCATAGAAGCTAGTGGCCTCATAGAAGCTAGCGTTGCAATATTTGGTATTTAGGGGTATTTATTAGGATCCGCATTAGCCGCTGCAAAAGCAGCAGCTACTCTTCCTTTTGTCCACATACATCATAACTTTAATATCAGAAATCAATGGGTGAATGAAAATCAGCATCACAGCTAGACATGTGGTTCTAGGTTACAGTTGCTGTCAATGCCGTAATGGGGTTGTGTCTACAGAAATCACAGCTCGCCATGGTTCATGAATCTCAATTGACGTGTTGGGCAATTTCATGGTAATAATGCTGAGACTCCGATATTTCACTTTAAAATGTATTACACATTCATTTTTTTTAGAACAGTGCAGATGCAAAGTTTGGTAACAGAATGATGGCACTAAAACAACACAAAGTGTCATCCTGTTACCCATCTTTGCATCTGCACTGTTCTTCAAGTGAACCTAAATATGTTTTTGTAAAATTTGCCGTGGAAATTGAAAAAATGAATCATTGTGCATAAAGTTGTATGGTTTATTTAACTTTGTAATCATTTCACATTTTTAGGTACTAGGGGGGTAACTAGCCCCCTGGGGTAGCTGCCCCCCCCCTCCTGTAATTCACATTAAGACCACAAGATGTCACCAAATTATTTCCCCAACACTTTACCTGACTGCCACTGCTCTTGCTCAACCAAAAATGTCATCTGTGGCATCACAACTTTTGGATATATTTATACAAAATAATTTTGTGGTAAGTTGATCAATTTTTCATATAATTTTTTTTATATAAAAAAAAATATATATATATATATATATATATATATATATATATATATATATATACTGTATATATACAGTTGAAGTCGGAAGTTTACATACACTTAGGTTGAAGTCCTTAAAACTCGTTTTTCAACCACTCCACAAATTTCTTGTAAACAAACTATAGTTTTGGCAAGTTGGTTAGGACATCTACTTTGTGCATGACACAAGTAATTTTTCCAACAATTGTTTACAGACAGATTATTTCACTTATCATTCACTCTATCACAATTCCAGTGGGTCAGAAGTCAACATACACTAAGTTGACTGTGCCTTTAAACAGCTTGGAAAATTCCAGAAAATTATGTCATGGCTTTAGAAGCTTCTGAAAGGCTAATTGACATCATCTGAGTCAATTGGAGGTGTACCTGTGGATGTATTTCAAGGCCTACCTTCCCACTCAGTGCCTCTTTGCTTGACATTTCCAAACTCCTGAAGGAGCAATTTCCAAACTCCTGAAGGTACCACGTTCATCTGTACAGAGAATAGTATGCAAGTATAAACACCATGGGACCACGCAGCCATCATACCGCTCAGGAAGGAGACGCTGTCTCCTAGAGATGAACGTACTGTGGTGCGAAAAGTGCAAATCAATCCCCGAACAACAGCAAAGGACCTTGTGGCGGTTTGAAAGAAACCGCCTTGTCTTAAGGTACACAGTCCTGTGTGGGGTATTTAGGGTTAGGGGCCATCTGTTAGATTAGGCGTCAGTTCCTCACAGTTCCTAAAATATTTATTTGCAGATGAGAACATACAAGAAGAAAAAAGACTGTGGAAGCTATGGCTCTGAGGTGCATTCATTGTAGCTGGGGATTTTAACAAGGCTAATCTGAAAACAAGACTCCCTAAATTGTATCAGCATATCGATTGCGCAACCAGGGCTGGAAAAACCTTGGATCATTGCTATTCTAACTTCCGCGACGCATGCCCCGCTCTCCTTTCGGAAAAGCTGACCACGACTCCATTTTGTTGATCCCTGCCTACAGACAGAAACTAAAACAAGAAGCTCCCGCTGTTCAAAGCTGGTCTGAACAAGCTGATTCCACACTCCAAGACTGCTTCCATCACGTGGACTGGGACATGTTTCATATTGCGTCAGACAACAACATTGACGAATACGCTGATTCGGTGAGCGAGTTCATTAGAACGTGCGTTGAAGATGTCGTTCCAATAGCAACGATTAAAACATCCCCAAACCAGAAACCGTGGATTGATGGCAGCATTCGCATGAAACTGAAAGCGCGAACCACTGCTTTTAATCAGGGCAAGGTGACCGGAAACATGACCGAATACAAACAGTGTAACTATTCCCTCCGCAAGGCAATCAAACAAGCTAAGCGTCAGTATAGAGACAAAGTAGAATCTCAATTCAACGGCTCAGACACAATAGGTATGTGGCAGGGTCTACAGTCAATCACGGATTACAAAAAGAAAACCAGCCCGTCACGGACCAGGATGTCTTGCTCCCAGGCAGACTAAATAACTTTTTTGCCCGCTTTGAGGACAATACAGTGCCACTGACACGGCCCGCAACTAAAACATGCGGACTCTCCTTCACTGCAGCTGACGTGAGGAAAACATTTAAACGTGTCAACCCTCGCAAGGCTGCAGGCCCAGACGGCATCCCCAGCCGCGCCCTCAGAGCATGCGCAGACCAGCTGGCTGGTGTGTTTACGGACATATTCAATCAATCCCTATCCCAGTCTGTTGTTCCCACATGCTTCAAGAGGGCCACCATTGTTCCTGTTCTCAAGAAAGCTAAGGTAACTGAGCTAAACGACTACCTCCCCGTAGCACTCACTTCCGTCATCATGAAGTGCTTTGAGAGACTAGTCAAGGACCATATCACCTCCACCCTACCTGACACCCTAGACCCACTCCAATTTGCTTACCGCCCAAATAGGTCCACAGACGATGCCATCTCAACCACACTGCACACTGCCCTAACCCATCTGGACAAGTGGAATACCTATGTGAGAATGCTGTTCATCGACTACAGCTCGGCATTTAACACCATAGTGCCCTCCAAGCTCGTCATCAAGCTCGAGACCCTGGGTCTCGTCCCCGCCCTGTGCAACTGGGTACTGGACTTCCTGACGGGCCGCCCCCAGGTGGTGAGGGTAGGCAACAACATCTCCACCCCGCTGATCCTCAATACTGGGGCCCCACAAGGGTGCGTTCTGAGCCCTCTCCTGTACTCCCTGTTCACCCACGACTGCGTGGCCACGCACGCCTCCAACTCAATCATCAAGTTTGCGGACGACACAACAGTGGTAGGCTTGATTACCAACAACGACGAGACGGCCTACAGGGAGGAGGTGAGGGCCCTCGGAGTGTGGTGTCAGGAAAATAACCTCACACTCAACGTCAACAAAACTAAGGAGATGATTGTGGACTTCAGGAAACAGCAGAGGGAACACCCCCCTATCCACATCGATGGAACAGTAGTGGAGAGGGTAGTACGTTTTAAGTTCCTCGGTGTACACATCACAGACAAACTGAATTGGTCCACCCACACAGACAGCATCGTGAAGAAGGCGCAGCAGCGCCTCTTCAACCTCAAGAGGCTAAAGAAATTCGGCTTGTCACCAAAAGCACTCACAAACTTCTACAGATGCACAATCGAGAGCATCCTGTCGGGCTGTATCACCGCCTGGTATGGCAACTGCTCCGCCCACAACCGTAAGGCTCTCCAGAGGGTAGTGAGGTCTGCACAACGCATCACCGGGGGCAAACTACCTGCCCTCCAGGACACCTACACCACCCGATGTCACAGGAAGGCCATAAAGATCATCAAGGACAACAACCACCCGAGCCACTGCCTGTTCACACAGGTGCATCAAAGCTGGGACCGAGAGACTGAAAAACAGCTTCTATCTCAAGGCCATCAGACTGTTAAACAGCCACCACTAACATTGAGTGGCTGCTGCCAACACACTGACTCAACTCCAGCCACTTTAATAATGGGAATTGATGGGAAATGATGTAAAATATATCACTAGCCACTTTAAACAATGCTACCTAATATAATGTTTACATACCCTACATTATTCATCTCATATGTATACGTATATACTGTACTCTATATCATATACTGCATCTTTATGTAATACATGTATCACTTGCCACTTTAACTATGCCACTTTGTTTACATACTCATCTCATATGTATATACTGCACTCAATACCATCTACTGTATCTTGCCTATGCCGCTCTGTACCATCACTCATTCATATATCTTTGTGTACATATTCTTTATCCCCTTACACTTGTGTTTATAAGGTAGTAGTTTTGGAATTGTAAGCTAGATTACTTGTTGGTTATTACTGCATTGTCGGAACTAGAAGCACAAGCATTTCGTTACACTCGCATTAACATCTGCTAACCATGTGTATGTGACAAATACATTTTGATTTGATTTGATTTGAACATGCCCTGAAGGCAGTAGAAAATTGGCAGACCTTAAAGGGGGCTGCCAGGGTGCTCAACATTCCACCAAGAACCCTACAGCACCACAGAGGAAAGGAGGAGAAAAACCCAGGCTTCAGCCAAATGGGTGGGGTGCCAGCCTTCTCTTCCACGCATGAAAGTGATCTTGTCAACCACAGTCAAACAAATGGAAAGAGCCCTATTTGGCCTAACATCATGGGACGTGAGAAGACTCGCCTTCCATCTGACAGAGGTTGGGAATCAAGCACAGGTTCAGCAAAGGAACGGGGTATGCAGGGCTCGATTGGTGCAGTGGCTTCATGAAGCGCAACTCTCAACTATATGTTTGAGTACTGTAAGCAACCGGTCTTCTGAGGGCCGTGGGCTTTAATGAGCTTAAGGTTGACCAGTTTTTTACGGCCTATGAGGACATTTTAAACAGCGTCAGGGACATTTCGCCAATGAGGATTGGGAACATGGATGAGATGGGAATACAAAGTGTCCAGAAACCGTTGCCTGTGGTGGCCACCCAGGGAGAAACAGGTTGCACGGATGACCAGAATAGAGAGGGGCTTCACAGTCACAGTAATTTGTGCTATCAGTGCAGCGGGGCAGTACGTACCGCCCCTCTTCATCTTCCCCCGGAAGAGGATGAAAGAACAGCTGCTGGTTGGAGCACCTCCAGGGTCCATTGGAAGGGTGAGTGACTCAGGCTGGGTCGACAGGACCATCTTTGTCGTCTGGCTCCACCACTTCACCCATAGTTTTGGTTGCATCCCTGAGGAACCCCACATCCTCATCCCCGATGGGCACCCCTCCCATTAGACCCTGGAGGCTATTCTGACGGCAAGAAGCCAGGGTGTGATTCTCATCACTCTGCCACCCCACTGCAGCCACAAGATGCAGCCGTTAGACTGTACCGTTTTCAAGGGTCTGAAGGCCTTTTACAACAGGGCAGCTGTGTATGACGACCCATCCTGGGAAAACGATAGGTACTGTATATACCAAATGTCTGGCCTCTTCGCAAAGGCCTATAACAAGTTGGCCAGTGTAGAGAGAGGAGTGGGGGGCTTCCGGGCCAGTGGGCTGTAGCCTTTGGAGAAGGACATCTTCACAGAAGCAGACTTCGTGTCCGCTGAGGTTATAGAGTGGCCCATTGCCGGTAAGAAAAAGTCATTCAAATTAACGAAACGTTGCAGAAGCAGCATGTACTTGGTAGAAAGTGTTTATTGTACTAACACCTATGTATTACTTTTGTTGTTTATTTAATTTTTTTCAATTTAAAGTTTTATTAAATTAAGTTCTTGTTTTTCAATCAACCAACAAAACACATTCCACATTCACAGATGTGACAGACTTTTAAAAGATAGAAATACAAAATAATAATATATATATATATATAAAAAAACAATAATAATAATAAAAATTAAATATATATATGTATAAATATATAATTATTTTAAAAAACCATATAAAACTTGCAGCAGCACTATCAAGGTTCTTATTAGCTATTTCCAGCCTTAGCTGAGACGACGAGCAAATCATTCGTTTTTAGATTTTACAGCACCTTACACAACATGTATCTGCTCATTTCCCTAATCACCCCATTCACTCTGTCCAATTTGAAATATAGTTGAGTAGTGGAGACCAGAGTCTATCAAACTTGGGCTGTCTCTTGTGGAGGTCATAAGTGAGCTTTTCAAGAGGAAGAAAGTCAACAATCTGGTCAATCCACATTTTAAATGTAGGAGGGGTATTAGAGGCCCACAATAGAATAATACATTTCTTAGCAAAGTATGTAATAGTCATAAGCACATTTTCTCTGTCAGGATCAAGAACAAAGTCCTGCTGGGCATTAAGAAGATGGATACACGGGGTCATATCAAACTGTACCTCTAGTATTTTCTGTGCAGCAGTATGTATAGATTGCCAAAATCTGGCAATCTTTCTACAGTTCCAAAATACATGCATATAGGTTCCACTTTCAGAGGTACATCTTTTACAGTTAGGAGAGATGTCCGTTTTCATTCTATGGAGTCTCAAAGGAGTGTAATAAAATTTGTACAAAAATGTGTAATTAGATTCTTTCATTTTTACATTAGTAGAGGAGCAGTATACCCTGTCGCAAACCTCCGCCCATAACTCATCACTGATAGTCAGACCAAGGTCCTTTTCCAAGATTATTTTCAAAGGAGAAAATTCTCAGAAAGGAGTCTATAGATACAATATATTTTGCCTTTAATGGATTGTGCTGTGACAAGAAGGGTTTCAACTTCATTCAACTGATTTCTAAACCTCCTCTTGGAAGTAAATTAAGAAATGACATGTCTAATTTGAAGATATATATTTTTTTTAATGGGATCTTGGCACATTGAATTCACTGCAGAACTCTTGATAGGATTTCAGTGTAGTGGTTTTCTGATGAAATAGGTCTGAAAAGGTCCTGATTCCTAGAGTATGCCAAAGATTAAAGTTGGCATCCTTCAGGACTTTTGGCAAGTCTGGGTTGCCTACCATGGGCGAGTGAGAACATATTTGAGAGGAAATGCCCAGGTATTTCTTACAGTCCCTCCACGCTAGTAGGGTGCTGTAAATCACAAAGGTTTTGGCTATGTTGCCCACTTCACTAAAGTTATTAATGAATATAATTGAGCTTAGTGGCAATGAACCACAGGATTAGGCTTCGATCTGAATCCATGTTGACTCTTGTCTGTTTGTGATCCATGTTAGCATGTTGCGGATTTGGGCAGACCAGTAGTACAACTGAAGGGAGGGAAGGGCAAGACCACCCTTAAATTCAGGTTTCGATAGAGTGGAGACCCTGATCCTAGGTTTTTTATTGCCCCATATAAATTTGGTGATGCTTTGGTTAGTTGTTTTGAAAAAGAAAACTGGGAGATAGCATGGGAGCATCTGAAATAAATAGTTCAGTCTAGGGAGGATGTTCATTCGGATGACATTAATTCTTCCTACTAAGCTAATTGGGAGGGAGATCCAGGTTTGGAGATCGTTCTTGATTCGATCCAGGAGGGAAAGATAGTTTTCCTTGAAAAGGCTATTCAGTGTCTTCCATTGGAATGTCTTCATAGAGTTGGTGAGTGTAAGATTGAGAGGACAGACAGTGGATTTGTTAAAATGTATCTTATAACCTGAAAACTTGCCATACTGAGCAATTGTGTCTGAAATGGGAGGGAGGGATTTCTCAGGGTTGGATATGTAGAGCAAGACATCATCCGCGTAAAGCGAAATCTTGTGCTGCAGGCCGCCTGCAGAAACACCCATATTACTTGGATTGCTCCTTATCAACTCTGCCAGCGGCTCCGTCCCCAACAAGTAGAGCAGGGGGGACAGCGAGCACCCTTGTCTTGTGCCCTGTCCCAAAGCGAATCTGTCAGGATTCAGTCTGTTTGTAGTCACCATGGCATTTGGATGAGAGTATAGTGATTTGATCAATTTAATATAGTTTAGGCCCATATTGAAATTGAGAACAGAAAGCTCCACTCCATCCTGTCGAACACCTTCTCAGCATCCTGTGAAGCCAGTAGGACAGGGGTGTGGAACACCTTCTCAGCATCCAGTGAAACCAGCAGGACAGGGGTGTGGAACGTCTTCTCAGCATCCAGTGAAGCCAGCAGGACAGGGGTGTGGAACACCTTCTCAGCATCCAGTGAAGCCAGCAGGACAGGGGTGTGGAACACATTCTCAGCATCCTGTGAAGCCAGCAGGACAGGGGTGTGGAACGTCTTCTCAGCATCCAGTGAAGCCAGCAGGACAGGGGTGTGGAACACCTTCTCAGCATCCAGTGAAACCAGCAGGACAGGGGTGTGGAACGTCTTCTCAGCATCCAGTGAAGCCAGCAGGACAGGGGTGTGGAACGTCTTCTCAGCATTCAGTGAAGCCAGCAGGACAGGGGTGTGGAACACCTTCTCAGCATCCAGTGAAGCCAGCAGGACAGGGGTCTTCTGTGCGTTTACTTGATCAATAATATCAAAAAGACGGCGAATGTTATCAGAAGAGTATCTGTCTCTAATAAATCCAGTTTGGTCTGCTTTTATTATTTTGGGAAGAAGAGTGTTTAGTCTTTTGGCGAGCAATTTGGTAATTATTTTGTAGTCGTAATCCAACAAGTTTATGGGCCGAAAGGACGAGCAGGATAGAGGGTCCTTGTCTTTTTTGAGCAACACTGTAATGCGAGCTATGTGCATTGAGTCTGGGAGAACTCCATTTTGCAAAAATCATCCAGCATTGGCATGAAAATAGGGCTAAGCTGGGGCCAAAAAGCTTTGTAGAACTCTCTGGGGAATCCATCTGGGCCTGGGGACTTGTTAGGTGGCATGGAGGTAATTGCCTCCAGGATCTCCTCAGGAGTGAAGGGGGAGTTGAGATCTTCTTGGTCGGTATCTGATAGTTTAGGTAGCGAGATTCCCTCTAGGAAGGAGTGGAGTTCTGCCTCCGTGTGTTTTCTCTCAGAGGTACTGTATATAGTTTGCAGTAAAAATCATGAAAAGTTAAATTGATATTTTTTGGGTCATATGTGACCTCGTCCTCTGCTGTTCGGATAGCCATGATTGTACGCTCTGACTGCTCTTTTTTTAATTGGTAAGCAAGCAATCTACTGGGCCTATTGCTATACTCATGGTATTTCTGTTTAGTAAAGAAAACTTTTTTTTTTTAATCTCCCGAGTATAGTCCAAATTCAGTTTGACTTTGGCTGCTTTAAGTTGACTCCAGGAGGTGCTGTCTGGGGATTGTTTATGTACTCTTTCACAGCTTTCTAGCTCCCTCTCAAGATCTAGCCTGTGTGCTTCCATTGCTTTTTTCTTAGAGGAAGCATATGCAATTAGATTACCTCTTAGTGTGGCTTTCGCAGCATCCCACATTGTGTCCGGAGAAACAGGATAATCTTTGTTGTCTTTGGTGTAGTTGTCTATCTATGTCAAATCAAATCAAATTTTATTTGTCACATACATATGGTTAGCAGATGTTAATGCTAGTGTAGCGAAATGCTTGTGCTTCTAGTTCCGACAATGCAGTAATAACCAACAAGTAATCTAGCTAACAATTCCAAAACTACTACCTTATAAACACAAGTGTAAGGGGATAAAGAATATGTACATAAAGATATATGAATGAGTGATGGTACAGAGCGGCATAGGCAAGATACAGTAGATGGTATTGAGTGCAGTATTTACATATGAGATGAGTATGTAAACAAAGTGGCATAGTTAAAGTGGCTAGTGATACATGTATTACATAAAGATGCAGTAGATGATATAGAGTACAGTATATACGTATACATATGAGATGAATAATGTAGGGTATGTAACATTATATTAGGTAGCATTGTTTAAAGTGGCTAGTGATATATTTTACATCATTTCCCATCAATTCCCATTATTAAAGTGGCTGGAGTTGAGTCAGTGTGTTGGCAGCAGCCACTCAATGTTAGTGGTGGCTGTTTAACAGTCTGATGGCCTTGAGATAGAAGCTGTTTTTCAGTCTCTCGGTCCCAGCTTTGATGCACCTGTACTGACCTCGCCTTCTGGATGATAGCGGGGTGAACAGGCAGTGGCTCGGGTGGTTGTTGTCCTTGATGATCTTTATGGCCTTCCTGTGACATCGGGTGGTGTAGGTGTCCTGGAGGGCAGGTAGTTTGCCCCCGGTGATGCGTTGTGCAGACCTCACTACCCTCTGGAGAGCCTTACGGTTGTGGGCGGAGCAGTTGCCGTACCAGGCGGTGATACAGCCCGACAGGATGCTCTCGATTGTGCATCTGTAGAAGTTTGTAAGTGCTTTTGGTGACAAGCCAAATTTCTTCAGCCTCCTGAGGTTGAAGAGGCGCTGCTGCGCCTTCTTCACGATGCTGTCTGTGTGGGTGGACCAATTCAGTTTGTACGCTGAGGAACTTAAAACGTACTACCCTCTCCACTACTGTTCCATCGATGTGGATAGGGGGGTGTTCCCTCTGCTGTTTCCTGAAGTCCACAATCATCTCCTTAGTTTTGTTGACGTTGAGTGTGACACCACACTCCGAGGGCCCTCACCTCCTCCCTGTAGGCCGTCTCGTCGTTTTTGGTAATCAAGCCTACCACTGTTGTGTCGTCCGCAAACTTGATGATTGAGTTGGAGGCGTGCGTGGCCACGCAGTCGTGGGTGAACAGGGAGTACAGGAGAGGGCTCAGAACGCACCCTTGTGGGGCCCCAGTGTTGAGGATCAGCGGGGTGGAGATGTTGTTGCCTACCCTCACCACCTGGGGGCGGCCCGTCAGGAAGTCCAGTACCCAGTTGCAGAGGGCGGGGACGAGACCCAGGGTCTCGAGCTTGATGACGAGCTTGGAGGGCACTATGGTGTTAAATGCCGAGCTGTAGTCGATAAACAGCATTCTCACATAGGTATTCCACTTGTCCAGATGGGTTAGGGCAGTGTGCAGTGTGGTTGAGATGGCATCGTCTGTGGACCTATTTGGGCGGTAAGCAAATTGGAGTGGGTCTAGGGTGTCAGGTAGGGTGGAGGTGATATGGTCCTTGACTAGTCTCTCAAAGCACTTCATGATGACGGAAGTGAGTGCTACGGGGAGGTAGTCGTTTAGCTCAGTTACCTTAGCTTTCTTGAGAACAGGAACAATGGTGGCCCTCTTGAAGCATGTGGGAACAACAGACTGGGATAGGGATTGATTGAATATGTCCGTAAACACACCAGCCAGCTGGTCTGCGCATGCTCTGAGGGCGCGGCTGATGATGCCGTCTGGGCCTGCAGCCTTGCGAGGGTTGACACGTTTAAATGTTTTCCTCACGTCGGCTGCAGTGAAGGAGAGTCTGCATGTTTTAGTTGCGGGCCGTGTCAGTGGCACTGTATTGTCCTCAAAGCGGGCAAAAAAGTTATTTAGTCTGCCTGGGAGCAAGACATCCTGGTCCGTGACGGGGCTGGTTTTCTTTTTGTAATCCGTATGTAGTTACCAATGTATGGAACGCTTCGTTTGATAACATGGAGGTGTTGAATTTCCAGCTCTTTGACCTCGGGATGTTTTTGCAGAGGTCCAAGCGGAGGTGGACAAAGGCGGACAAAGGCGTGATCTGAAAGTGCTATGGGTCCGATTGTACACGTGGCTGAATTTATGAAACTCTTTGGGATAAAAATGTAATCTATACGGGAGTATAGGGGAGTAGCTGTTATGAACATTAGAGTAGTATGTATAGTCCACAGATGAGCTATTAGTCTCTCTCCAGATATCTATCAGTCCCATCTCTTTAGTAAGAGAGTTCAACATCTTTGCAGATCTAGGATTTGTGGTGGGGATTTGAGATGATTTGTCTAGGGTTGGGTTAAGCGTACAATTAAAATCTCCGGCCACCACGCCAAAGGAAACAAAATGATCATTGAACAGGGTTATAATTTTTGACATGAAAGCAGGAGTATCTGTGTTAGGGGCGTATATGTTTAAGATAGTAATTGGTTGTCCATACAGTGACCCAGTTATCAAAATAAATCTCCCCTCCGGATCAGATATGTATTTGTCAATTATGAATGGAACATTATTATGGATAAGTATGGCTGTACCTCTACGGTTTGATTTGAAAGATGAGAAATACACCTGTCCCACCCAAGCTCTGCGGAGTTTGGCATGTTCAGCATCACCGAAGTGTGTCTCTTGTAATAGCGCGATGTCTGCTTTTTCCTTTTTTAGAGCACATAGTATCTTTTTCAGTTTTATTGCATGCCCTAGACCATGGCAGTTCCATGTCAATAGATTTAAGGTGCACAGCTGAGTTCACATAAAAGGGAAATAAATGGTGTACATAAAATAACAATCTCTGAACACCCCAGCCGAGTTCCCAAACAACTCGACATATCCCGTTGGATCTAATACCCCCCCCGCTCAGTCTCAATTCTGTGTTCCGAACCCCCCCCAAAAAAAACGGGAACAGTTAGTAACGCACACCGTCTCCCCCTCCCCACCAAAGAAATGCCTCATCCTCTCCGCTCCGCATTGAGTAAGTGACAACGTAGTCGACGTGGTCCAGACCACATTAAAAGAGGGAGAAAATAAAATCAATAGCCCAGCCTACATATACCTCCCCCAAGGGACATAGGGAACCACAAGTAATAATAGCAACGGAAAAAAAGGGACATAAAAGTAGGCTGAAACATTAGTAGGCCGAGGTTAGGCTATAGAGCCTATCCCTCTCAGCTAAAGGAAAATAAATATAGATTAGACGGCTATAATGACATTTAGCGGGGCGGGTGGGTCTTTGGATATCGGCTATATGTTGTCTTACCTCTAGTAATAACAGTAGTCGTATTTAGTCATTGGTCCATTTCCCATTGACCAGGATTGTCTTTCAAAAAACTATTTGCCTCTTTGGGAGTTTTGAAGTGTCGCAGGGCTCCTTGGTGAAGAATCCTGAGCTTGTTAAATCCCCTAAAGATGCCTCGGTCAATGGAGTATTTCTTCACTTCGTCAAACTCTTGGCGCTTTCGGCGTATTCCAGCTGACAGGTCCTGGTGTAAAGTGAGTTTGGCATTTCCCACTGTAATGGTGTTGATTTTCGCTGCCTGTAGGACTCGTTCCTTGTCGGTGAATCTCAGGAAACGTATGGTGATTGGGCGCGGTGGTTGTCTGGCTGCTGGTTGGGGCCTCAGTGATCGGTGAGCTCTCTCGAGTTCTATGGGCCTGTCGGTGGACAGGTGGAGCCACTCGGGAAGTTTGTCTTCCAGGTAGCGGATCAGTGGCATGTTTCCCTTTTTTTTTTCGCCCAGATTTAATAGAACACAATTATTCCTTCACCCCCTGTTTTCCAGGTCCTATGTTTTCTCTTCCAGATGCTCTATATTCTTTTTAGCATATGCTATTGTTTCCATGGCGTCTGTCAATAAGTTTTCCATGAATAGGATTCGCCCTTCTGCCTCAACCATAAACGCGGGGCACCTGGACATCTTGTTGTTGATGTCAGACAAAGCATTTTCCAGGATTGTCACCTTGTCCCCTATCGCACTGAGCTGAGAGTTAATGGCATCTAATTTAATGTTGAGTTCTGTACGTTGGGATCTCAACTCAGAAAGAATGTCTTCGACAGAGTGTGGGGTTGGCATTTGTTGGGCCTCGGGGGGGAACGGGTCCTCTTGCTCTTTGCTAATGGCGCTAGCCTTTTCTGAAGCTAGCTGCTTCTTGGAGGCCTTTTCCGTCGCTAATACTCGAGTCCGGGTAAAAATGTTAACTGTAATGTCGCCTTTTGTCGCCGCCATGACTTTTTGACTAAAGCTAAATGAGTTTAAACTTGGAGTGGAGGTAAGATCAGGAATTGGAAACGACTTGTGCGGAGCTCTTAGTTCATGCGGCCATCTCGTTCAAGGGTCACGTGATCCCCGTTGTTTATTTTCAATGCAACGAATTCATTCAACCACAGTGCTCTACTGCCACCGCCGCCACCTCTACCGATACGGCCACCAGCTCTACCGCCGCCACCTCTACCGGCACCATCACTAGCTCTACTTCCACCGCCACTAGCTCTAATGCCAAAACCTCTACCTCGGCCACATCTATCTCCGCCACAACCTCCACCCTGCAGCATACCCGTGTCCAAATGTTGGTAAGAAAATGAAAAAGTCTGTTAGAAGTGTTTATTGTACCAATACTCATGTGTTCTTGTTGTTTGTTTGTTTTTGCTTAAACCAACAACCAACAGCTGCAGCAGTTCTATTGGAGCTGTCCCTGAGGTCGAGGCTCCAGGAGTCGAGGCCGAGGAAGGCAGAGTCTGCGGCTGTACTGACAGCCTCATCTTACAAAAGGTTGCTGGAGGAAAAGGCTCGAAAGAAACATCAACAAGAATAGAGAGAAAGAAAGAAATGGTGCAGGTTCTTCAAATAAAAGTTGTCTCAAAGAAGGTTGTTGCAGCACAACAAGCCACATCAGCCACCAAAGAAGGTTGTTGCAGCACAACAAGCCACATCAGCCACCAAAGAAGGTTGTTGCAGCACAACAAGCCACATCAGCCACCAAAGAAGGTTGTTGCAGCACAACAAGCCACATCAGCCACCAAAGAAGGTTGTTGCAGCACAACAAGCTACATCAGCCACCAAAGAAGGTTGTTGCAGCACAACAAGCCACATCAGCCACCAAAGAAGGTTGTTGCAGCACAACAAGCTACATCAGCCACCAAAGAAGGTTGTTGCAGCACAACAAGCCACATCAGCCACCAAAGAAGGTTGTTGCAGCACAATAAGCCACATCAGCCACCAAAGAAGGTTGTTGCAGCACAACAAGCCACATCAGCCACCAAATAAGGTTGTTGCAGCACAACAAGCCACATCAGCCACCAAAGAAGGTTGTTGCAGCACAACAAGCCACATCAGCCACCAAAGAAGGTTGTTGCAGCACAACAAGCCACATCAGCCACCAAAGAAGGTTGTTGCAGCACAACAAGCCACATCAGCCACCAAAGAAGGTTGTTGCAGCACAACAAGCCACATCAGCCACCAAAGAAGGTTGTTGCAGCACAACAAGCCACATCAGCCACCAAAGAAGGTTGTTGCAGCACAACAAGCCACATCAGCCACCAAAGAAGTTTGTTGCAGCACAACAAGCCACATCAGCCACCAAAGAAGGTTGTTGCAGCACAACAAGCCACATCAGCCACCAAAGAAGGTTGTTGCAGCACAACAAGCCACATCAGCCACCAAAGAAGGTTGTTGCAGCACAACAAGCCACATCAGCCACCAAAGAAGGTTGTTGCAGCACAACAAGCCACATCAGCCACCAAAGAAGGTTGTTGCAGCACAACAAGCCACATCAGCCACCAAAGAAGGTGATGCGGAATGTCTTTTCTGTGAGGAGCTGTTTTCAGTCACGGGACTGGATTAGGTGTGAGCAGTGCAGGAGGTGGTCTCATGAGTTGTGCTCCAATTGTACTGGGGATAGCTTAATGTGTGACCTAGGTACAAATTAGAATTGTGCAATAGCAGAGTATAAGAGATGCAACATCAATGTTACACTGAATTAGTTATGTTTTTTTGTTATTGAATGTTATATTCCAATGTTATTTAATGCTATTAGTTATATTCCATTCCAATATCATATTGCAATGAATATATTTTTTTATGAATTAAAAACAACTATTGAAAACCTTTTGCTCCTGATTGTCATTTTAAAGGCTGCTGGGATTTAAAATCTTGCATTATTAAAATAGATATTTAGTGCAATTGTACATAATGGATTGTAAGGAAAAGGAACAACAAAGAAAGAACAAAGAACATGAATGTGCCTGTGAGTTAAAAAGAGGGACTTGACATCAAATCTCCTCATAGTGCAGATATTAATAGTGACATGTGCAACACCATTTTTCCCCCGAATTTGATTTAAATAATTAAAATATGACAACTAGACTTAGATTTTAAGTATTACTTACTTAAGAATTTGTAAATAACACTGATTAAATGGATTTAATAGCCATTTATGTCCCTTTATAGTTTATTCGCCAAAGCATGACCTTCATCCAGATACACTTTTTTTTCCTAAACATTGTTTTTTTGTGCCAGCAATTAGACATTGTTGTTAGGGGCAGCTAGTTACCCCCAAGTACCCTAATGTGAAAAATCTTAGTCTCATCATCACTCACCGATACCGTGGTATTGACTTGTCCCAAATGCAGATTGATGAGGTATAACTGTAGCAGGACTGGAGCTACAGCTGCACAGAACTGATTTATTCATCCTGCTCCAGCACGCAACTTTTCATATCGCACCTGCCCACACCCTCTGGATTTCTGTCTGACGCCCACCACCGAGGTAGACAGATTCAGGTTGGATATTCACCTGTAGTTTCCCTTATGTCTACCAACAGCAGTTAGGGACCGTCAACATAGTGACAAATCAAATTTTTCAAATTTCAATAGCTCTTTAACCACTACTCCTAAAACATTCCAAACTGGTTATAGCTAACCCGACGGCATAGGCACGCATTGCACACACCTTTTTTTGTTGTTGATTTACATCTCACACTATTTTAAGTTATTTATTTACATTTTTGTATTTCAATAGCTCCTTGGTCATGTGACCTACTGATTTCAAACAAGGTTCAGAATGTACAGTCAGTGGCCCTACACATCGCACCCGCTTTAGATTGTCCATTTTCATCTCACACATTTTTACAAACATTTTTCAAAATTCAATAGCTCCTTGGTCATGTGACATACTGACCTCCAACAAAGTTCAGAATGTCCACTGACTATCCTTCTTGTCACGATGGCATGAATTATTCGAGAGACAGGCGCAAGAATGCGTAATAGTTTTTTTTATTCCACCCAATTACGGAGTGCCGCATAAAGGCACGGGGACAAAGACCAAACAAACACGTAACAGAAACACAGGGTTGAAACCCAAACGAAAACGTAACAGAAACACAGGGTTGAAACCCAAACAAACACGTAACAGAAACACAGGGTTGAAACCCAAACAAACACGTAACAGAAACAAAGGGTTGAAACCCAAACAAACACGTAACAGAAACACAGGGTTGAAACCCAAACAAACACGTAACAGAAACACAGGGTTGAAACCCAAACAAAAGAGCGAGAAGTACCTTGAATAAATACACACACGCACGATGATTAGCACACAGGACGAGACCCGTAATCATCTGCGCAATCCCCAAGGGTACGAAAGCCCAAAACACACAGCACAGGTACTCACACACACCAACGGACATAGTAACAATAATGGACAGCACCATGGTGAACAAAGGGCACATATATACAAATGCAATCAGTGGGAATAGGGGCCAGGTGTGCGCAATGAAAGTTCCAGAGGGATTGTCGTGGAGGATCGTTACAAAATATAACACTTACAAGAACTTGTGAATTCAATATAGGCTTTTAATACAAACATATCAGAAGCCTAGATGGTCCGCGGAACACACACTTTTCCAGAGCACTGGCTCTGATTTATACACATACAACATATGAGTCCATCCCACATGCAAATGAAGTTATTTCCCTCAGTCCATCTGCCACCATTATATCCCAATCTGTGCATCCTGCTTGTTCACGCCCAATAACGCCCATATCTGCTTTCAGTCAAGTTATAATGGTGACAGGACCTCTTCATGTCCCAAAAATAATACATGCCCATCTTATCCTATGGGCCCCTAATGTTTGGCCTGTCCTTATTAGGACTGGTAGACTATGTGTCTCTTCTCTTCATGTCCTAAAAATATATGCCCTATGTCTATAGTCCATCCGTTGGTCATTTGGTTGACCCCCTCCTTTGTGTGTCCCTCTGACCTTGGTATGTCCAGCTGTCCTATGCTCTCATGGCCTTACTTTGGTTTCCTGTCCTATACAATAGACAATGCATTTTACCAGAATGGCAAATGCACTCTAAGTGTATCTTTCTCTTGTGGTACATTATTATGTTTCTCCCTATATGTACATCTTGCTCCCACAGGATCCGTGGCACTTCTATGTTGCACACCCTTTAGTTTGTCCATTTTCATCTCACATGTTTTTACATGAATTTTCTATGTTTTTCAATGTTTCTAATTGCAATAGCTCCTTGGTCATGTGACCTACTGACGTTCAGAATGACCACTGACTACACTTCTATATTGCACACCCTTTAGTTTGTCCATTTTCATCTCACACCTTATTAAATGACATTTTTTTACTTTTTAATTTCAATAGCTCCTTGGTCAGGTGCTTAACTGCCAGGTGCTTGTCCGCCCATGCATAGGCTAGACTACTCTATTTAATTGAGACCACACGCTAACAAGTTCACACAGTCTCCCTGCAGTTAGACGTTCATCCACGTTCTCCAAAGGTCAAATTTAAGTGTTCCTGTTGCTCCTGATCTGTATCGTTCCATTTCTCCAAACGTCAAATTTAGAACTTAAGGGTTAAGTTTAGGCACTCATTCTGAATGATGAACACAATCATTGTTGATCCAGCATCATGGAATTATCCCCATCCACAACTGGGATTGAACACAAACGCTTTTGATCCAGAGTCATGGAATTATGCTCAACCGCCAGCCCCTCCAACACCCACCTCCACAATGCCCTAGCAAAACTCAAGCCTGCTTTATGCAATAGCGCTCACTGTTGCCCCTATGGTTGGGCATTTCCCAACGTCCTCAATGTCGATGTCAGTCTTCAACGATCTCCCTGGGTAGCCTATGCTGGCGTTGCACCTTTTCCTTTTAAACTATGATTAAAAAAATGGATTGCACCTCAACTCACGTTGGTTGAGCGCCCTCCACTTCTGTCCATTAACACTATTTAGTTATAGACACTGTAGTAAACTATAGACTCATCATATTTACTTACATTTCCTTGGAAAGATAACTGCCATGACATTCTCCACCCATGCATAGGCAGCCTACTCTATTTCATTTAGACCACACATATACTGGGTTTACCTGATCTTGCACACACAACTAGGAGAGTAGAGGTAAGCTACTTAACTTGACGCAGCGTGTGTATAATGTGACAAAGATGTGCTTTCAATACAATAAGTAGGCCTAGGCTAACGCATTCCAATCAGAAAGTCGACTGTTTCCAAATATTCTGCGGGACGACAAAAATATTTGAATCCCAAAATTGTCCGTCTGACCGCCCGTTCCTAACTGCTGCATGAAAAATGCTGACCTCGCCGCAATGATCTCTGTCAGGACCTGTAGCTGAGCAGGTTTGGGGCTGCTGATCCATGGACGTGTCATAGCAGCTAATGCTTGTATGGTGTAGTGTGGTGGATCTAACAGCAGTAGCCTTGTATGGTGTAGTGTGGTGGATCTAACAGCAGTATGGTGTAGTGTGGAGAATCTAACAACAGTAGCCTTGTATGGTGTAGTGTGGTGGATCTAACAGCAGTATGGTGTAGTGTGGTGGATCTAACAGCAGTATGGTGTGGTATGGTGAATCTAACAGCAGTATGGTGTAGTGTGGAGAATCTAACAACAGTAGCCTTGTATGGTGTAGTGTGGTGGATCTAACAGCAGTATGGTGTAGTGTGGTGGATCTAACAGCAGTATGGTGTAGTGTGGTGGATCTAACAGCAGTAGCCTTGTATGGTGTAGTGTGATGGATCTAACAGCAGTATGGTGTAGTGTGGTGGATCTAACAGCAGTATGGTGTAGTGTGGTGGATCTAACAGCAGTATGGTGTAGTGTGGTGGATCTAACAGCAGTATGGTGTGGTATGGTGAATCTAACAACAGTAGCCTTGTGTGGTGTAGTGTGGTGGATCTAACAGCAGTAGCCTTGTATGGTGTAGTGTGGTGGATCTAACAGCAGTATGGTGTAGTGTGGAGAATCTAACAACAGTAGCCTTATATGGTGTAGTGTGGTGGATCTAACAGCAGTATGGTGTAGTGTGGTGGATCTAACAGCAGTATGGTGTGGTATGGTGAATCTAACAGCAGTATGGTGTAGTGTGGAGAATCTAACAACAGTAGCCTTGTATGGTGTAGTGGGGTGGATCTAACAGCAGTATGGTGTAGTGTGGTGGATCTAACAGCAGTATGGTGTAGTGTGGTGGATCTAACAGCAGTATGGTGTAGTGTGGTGGATCTAACAGCAGTATGGTGTAGTGTGGTGGATCTAACAGCAGTATGGTGTAGTGTGGTGGATCTAACAGCAGTATGGTGTAGTGTGGTGGATCTAACAGCAGTATGGTGTAGTGTGGTGGATCTAACAGCAGTATGGTGTAGTGTGGTGGATCTAACAGCAGTATGGTGTAGTGTGGTGGATCTAACAGCAGTATGGTGTAGTGTGGTGGATCTAACAGCAGTATGGTGTAGTGTGGTGGATCTAACAGCAGTATGGTGTAGTGTGGTGGATCTAACAGCAGTATGGTGTAGTGTGGTGGATCTAACAGCAGTATGGTGTAGTGTGGTGGATCTAACAACAGTATGGTGTAGTGTGGTGAATCTAACAGCAGTATGGTGTAGTGTGGTGGATCTAACAGCAGTATGGTGTAGTGTGGTGGATCTAACAGCAGTATAGTGTAGTGTGGAGAATCTTTAAAAATGTTATTTCACGTTTATTTAACAAGGTAGGCTAGTTGAGAAAAATGTCTCATTTGCAACTGGCCAAGATAAAGCAAAGCAGTTCGACACATACAACAACACAGAGTTACACGTGGAATAAACAAACATACAATCAGTAATACAGTAGAAAAATCTATATACATCATGTGCAAATGAGGTAGGATAAGAGAGGTAAAGGCAATAAATAGGCCATGGTGGCGAAGTAATTACAATATAGATATTAAATGCTGGAATGGTAGGATGTGCAGAAGATGAATGTGCAAGTAGAGATACTGGGGTGCAAAGGAGCAAGATAAATAAATAAATAAATAAATACAGTATGGAGATGAGGTAGATTGGATGGGCTATTTACAGATCAGCTATGCACAGGAGCAGTGATCTGTGAGCTGCTCTGATAGCTGGTGCTTAAAGCTAGTGAGGGAGGTAAGAGTCTCCAGCTTCAGAGATTTTTGCAGTTCGTTTCGGTCATTGGCAGCAGAGAACTGGAAGGAGAGGCGGCCAAAGGAAGAATTGGCTTTGGGGGTGACCAGTGAGATATACCTGCTGGAGCGCATGCTACAGGTGGGTGCTGCTATGGTGACCAGTGAGCTGAGAGAAGGGGGGGGGGGCTTTACCTAGCAGAGACTTATAGATGACCTGGAGACAGTGGGTTTGGCGACGAGTATGAAGCGAGGGCCAGCCAACGAGAGCATACAGGTCGCAGTGGTGGGTTGTATATGGGGCTTTGGTGACAAAACAGATGGCACTGTGATAGACTGCATCCAATTTGTTGAGTAGAGTGTTGGAGGCTATTTTGTAAATGACATCACCAAAGTCGAGGATCGGTAGGATCTTCAGTTTTACGAGAGTATGTTTGGCAGCATGTGTGAATGATGCTTTGTTGCGAAATAGGAAGCCGATTCTAGATTTAATTTTGGATTGGAGATGCTTAATGTGAGTCTGGAAGGAGAGTTTACAGTCTAACCAGACACCTAGGTATTTGTAGTTGTCCACATATTCTAAGTCAGAACCGTCCAGAGTAGTATTGCTGGAAGGGCGGGCAGGTGCGGGCAGTGATCGGTTGAAGAGCATTTAGTTTTACTTGCATTTAAGAGCAGTTGGAGGCCACGGAAGGAGAGTTGTATGGCATTGAAGCACATCTGTAGGTTAGTTAACACAGTGTCTAAAGAAGGGCCAGAGGTATACAGAATGGTGTCGTCTGCGTAGAGGTGGATCAGAGAATCACCAGCAGCAAGAGTGACATCATTGATGTATACAGAGAAGAGAGTCGGCCCGAGAATTGAACCCTGTGGCACCCCCATAGAGACTGCCAGAGGTCCAGACAACAGGCCCTTCAATTTGACATACTGAACTCTATCTGAGAAGTAGTTGGTGAACCAAGCGAGGCAATCATTTGAGAAACCAAGGCTGTTGAGTCTGCCAATAAGAATGTTGTGATTGACAGAGCCGAAAGCCTTAGCCAGGTCGATGAATACGGCTACACAGTAATGTCTCTTATCGACGGCGGTTAAGATATCGTTTAGGACCTTGAGGGTGCCTGAGCTGCACCCATGACCAGCTCTGAAACCAGATTGCATAGCGGAGAAGGTACGGTGAGATTTGAAATGGTCAGTAATCTGTTTGTTAACTTGGCTTTCAAAGACCTTACAAAGGCCGGCTAGAATAGATATAGGTCTGTAGCAGTTTGGGTCTAGAGTGTCTCCCCCTTTGAAGAGGGGGATGACCGCTGCAGCTTTCCAATCTATGGGAATCTCAGACGATACGAAAGAGAGGTTGAACAGGCTACTAATAGGGGTTGCAACAATTTTGGCAGATTATTTTAGAAAGAGAGGGTCCAGATTGTCTAGCCCGGCTGATTTGTAGGGGTCCAGATTTTGCAGCTCTTTCAGAACATCAGCTATCTGGATTTGGATGAAGGAGAAGTGGAGGAGGTTTGGACGAGTTGCTGTGGAGAGCGCAGGGCTATTGACCGGGGTAGGGGTAGCCAGGTGGAAAGCATTGCCAGCCGTAGAAAAATGCTTATTGAAATTCTGAATTATTTTGGATTTACCGGTAGTGACAGTCTTTCCTAGCCTCAGTGCAGTGGGCAGCTGGGAGGAGGTGCTCTTATTCTCCATGGACTTTACAGTGTCCCAGAACTTTTTTGAGTTTGTACTAAAGGATGCAAATCTAACAACAGTAGCCTTGTATGGTGTAGTGTGGTGGATCTAACAACAGTAGCCTTGTATGGTGTAGTGTAGGGGACCTAACCACAGTAGCCTGTATGTCTTTCTGTGTCTGTATGTGAGGGCTCCTTTTTTATAATTGTATTATTGTTTTGAAAATGTATTTAAGAGGACAGGAGCATTTATTTACCAGTTGTATTTAACATAATGACACATATTGTTGAAAGCCTAAGACCAGACTCCCTGTATTGTCCCTTTGTTCACAGCAGCAATCAGCAGTCAGTTGGCAGTCGTTGTACCTCATTTGATTGTTATTCTTTCTTACTTGACTGATTTTGTTGCTCTATACGAAAAATGTTCCTCTCGTCTAAATCATGTTAGTGTATTGTAACTATTAGTCCAGATGGCTCTCTGATTTGGTTTAGTCTCTCCGGTCTCCACATCAGTCATCAGATAATTAGATGCTCGTCCATTCCTTTCTGCAGGACATATGGGCTGATTGGCTCCCCACCCCACGAGGATCCCCAAATGTTACCAAAGTCAATGCATGCAGGGATTGATACAGTACAGACACCACAGCTGCTTGAATGGGGAATACAAGCACCAGATTTAAATGACAGAAGGAGCTATCCTATTTTCCCCATTTCCGTGTGTGTGTGTGTGTGTGTGTGTGTGTGTGTGTGTGTGTGTGTGTGTGTGTGTGTGTGTGTGTGTGTGTGTGTGTGTGTGTGTGTGTGTGTGTGTGTGTGTGTGTGTGTGTGTGTGTGTGTGTGTGTGCTTGTGCGTGTGCTTGTGCGTGTGTCAGAATATAGAAAGGTTCACTTAATTATAGCAGGGAGGGTAAAGGTCACTTGTTTTTTTTTGCCGGAAATGCTCTTGTCTTATGAAACCAACCCTATCCAAACTTCTAAGGATTTTTTATCTCCAAAAGTAGGGCAGTAAAATAATTACTTAAATGGAAAAATAAAAACCGGAAGAAAGGAAGGAAGAAATACTTTGCTATGCATTGATGGGTTTGTTTGATTGTAAATTATAAATATACTTATTTTACTCTTTCTCCATACTTTATTCACAGAGCAGATATATTCACTTTGTTCAATTTCTCAGTTTTTAATATGTGGATGGTAATGAATGTTGTGAACAGGCAGGGGGGCATAATATCCATCGAAACTTTAAATGGAAAAAAAAACAACCTTGGAAGTTAGAAATAATACCACCAATTCTCAAGCCGGATAAAAGGCAGGCTTGGGCTATTTCCCACAGGTCGCCACTTGCCGACCCCTAACAGTGAGTGTGTCCTCTCCACTTGAAGGTGGCTCTGAGGGGTACAGACCCCTCCATCCCTCTGGTGTTTGTCAGGGAGAACCATGACCTGGGTAACACACCCACCCTGGAGACTGTAGCCCAGTTCTGCAACGCCTGGGGAGACGACTACTTCAGCTTCTTGGTGGGTGGCTAGAGTGAGATGAAAACATACTGTAGAAGGAGATTGTACAAAACCCTTACAGTCCCTTATATAAACACTGGTAATTTTGACCCAGATAGAAACAATTGGTCTATAGCATGAATGGCAGGGGCAGAGTGCCACCCCTTAGCTAACACTTTAATCCAATATGAATTAGGATACTACTGTTTTGTTTGTTTATTTGGATCCCCATTAGCTTTTGTAGAAGCAGCAGCTACTCTTCCTGGGGTCCACAAATAACATAAAACATGACAAGTAACAAAAAACTGACAGACAAGGACAGTCACACAAATTATGCTCTGAAAGGGTAAAAAACCTAGGTGTCATTTTAGATTCTGAACTCTATTTCGATTGTGCGGCTGTTTCTCTCTCAGGCTGATACAGAGAGACTCATCCATGATTTTATTTCAAGCAGGCTTGACTACTGTCATGGTCTCCTGTCTGGTCTACCCAGGAAAGCCATTGGTCAACTGCAGAATATACAGAGTGCTGCAGCATGGGTAGTGACCAAGACCAGTGGGAGAGCACACAACACTGGCTGCCTATGAGTTTTAGAATTCATTTTAAGATTATTCTATTGGTTTTTAAATCAATCCACAATTGTGCACCCCAATACATGTCAGACATACTTTTAAGTTATGTACCCAGTAGGTCCCTCAGGTTCCCTTGCACTGGCCTTTTAACAATCCCAAAGCCTGGGACCAAGAGGCATGGAGAGGCAGCCTTTAGTTACTATGCCCCCAGCCTCTGGAATAGCCTGCCAGAGAACCTAAAGGGGCCAAAACTGTGGAAATTTAAAGAGATCTTAGTGTGCTTTTTAGTCGTTCAGTTTTTATTGTTATTCTTTTTTTTTTTTCATTCTCTTATGTTTGTTTTGTAGTAAAAGTTTCAATGTTTTTTATTCGTTTTTTTTCTGTGAAGCACATTGCTCTGCATTCCATGTCTGAAATGTTCTGTATACATAAAGCTTGATAACGACATTATCTAAATAACATTAACCTGTACTGTAATCCCAACCCAGCTGTTCTTTGGTGTGTCAGCCTGCCCGGACCGGAGAGACGTCCAGGAGGCCTGGTTAGAGGGCCAGCTGCAGAAGGCCTCCCAGGGGCTTGGGATCACTCCCAAACAAGCCTTTAATTTTAGTAATTTAACTTGATTTAAACTTCATTTAGGAGAGAATCCTTACTTCCACTAAAAACATATTTTCACTTCATGCATTGATGTCTGGTAAGGCTTTCCACTAGATGTTAGAACATTGCTGTTGGGACTTGCTACATTCAGCCACAAGATCATTACTGAGGTCGGGCACTGATCGGTATTCATCCCAAAAGTGTTCGATGGGGTAGAGGTCGTGATTCATCACTCCAGAGAATGCGTTTCCACTGCTCCAGAGTCCAATGGCGGTGAGCTTTACACCACTCCTGTAACGGTTGTCTTCGGTGGAAGGAGAGGAGGACCAAAGCACAGCGTGGTATGTGTTCATGATATATTTTAATGAAATATCATTGGACACAGAAAACAAAAGGAACAAGATAAATAAATTAAAACCGACACAGTCCCGTGTGGAACAAACACTGACCCGGAAAAATAATCACCCACAAAACGCAGGTGGGAAAACGCTACCTAAGTATGATTCTCAATCATAGACAACGAACGACACCTGCCTCTGATTGAGAACCATACCAGGCCAAACACATAAACACAACATAGAGAAAAGAACATAGACTACCCACCCCAACTCACGCCCTGACCAAACTAAAACAAAGACATAACAAAGGAACTAAGGTCAGAACGTGACAACTCCAGCTGACGCATGGTGATCTTAGGCTCGTGTGCGGCTGCTTGGCCATGGAAACCCATTTCATGAAGCTCCTGATAATCAGTTATTGTGCTGACGCTACTTCCAAAAGCCCTTGTGCTTACAGTTTGGAACTCGGTAGTGAGTTTTGCAACCGAGGACAGACAGATTTTTTGCATGCTGCGCTCCAGCACTCTGCGGTCCCGTTCTGTGAGCTTGTGTGGCCTACCACTTTGCGGCTGAGGGCAGAAATTTGATGAACTGACTTGTTAGAAAGGTGGCATCCTATGACGGTGCCAAGTTTAAAGTCTCTTCAGTAAGGACATTCTACTGGCAATGTTTGTCTTTGGAGATTGCATGGCTGTGTGCTCGAGTTTATACACCTGTCATTAATGGGTGTGGCTGAAATGGCTGAATCCATTAATTTGAAGGGGTGTCCACATACTTTTGTATATATAGTGTACCTCATGAAGCAACAACTGCTCTCTATATCACCTCATGATCAAGCATTCTTCTATCTCTTCCATAGCAGCCGTAAAAGAAACACAGACCAGACACGTAGATGCTCAATGGATTATGATCATTATAGTTAATTATACGTTTAACTATGTAGTACATTTGCTTGTTGGAAACTAGAACTGCCTACTACATTGCACAGTTCGGGCTGGATCGGATTTATTTCTAGAGAAACTGTGCAATGTGCAAATTGAGCTCACAGAAAAAGAAAAGAAAATGAAATGGATTTAAAATAATTGAACTGATGTTGGTCAATTAGTTGTTTAAAAAATGAAAAAGAACCAACATTTTGGTTAATCGCTCAACACTAGCAGGTAGGAAGTGGTTTCCTTCTGTTCTGTGCTTATTGAACACAGCCCAGATTTAGCTGTGCAACACAGCCCTCACAGCAGGAAGAGATGGGATTAGTGTATCAACAGGTTTACTTCTGGACGAGTCATAGTGAGGAGGACCAAGGAGGAACACAGTACAGTAACTGGTTATTTAATAATCAATGCACTCACTCACTATTGGCAGTGATACACCAATCAGGGCCGGTTGTTATTGGATTATAGGTTTCGAGACAAAGGTAACTAACTTTTGAAGGAGAGTATCTCATCTCTCATCTGGACAGGCCAACTTCCTTCCTTACTCCTTCAGTACTACTGTACTGAACATACTCTTTTTACCCTAGTAGTTACAGGGTAATACCCATGTAAGTACTGTGCAATTACATTGCCGGTAGCTAACTAGTACTCTTATACCTGTGTTCAGCTTACATGAATATAACCATCACATTACCATAGTATATGGTCTATAGTGGAACCAACGTTTCTATAATGTGACAATATAATTACTGTACTTGTACACCATCAGGTCACACTACTTCCTGTAGAACACTAGTTAAAGATTCACAAAACATGATAAGACTTGGGACACAGGGCCTTGCATTATACACTCCTATATCACCTCTTATATGCTCTCTCTCTTTCTTCCGTACACTTGTTCATACATGTTCTGGTGTTAATTATAAATTCAGACTACGTATAGGGCCTGTCCCTCTTTTTAATTATCGATGACAGCCTTCTGTTCTGTACAGTACAGCCTTCATCAGTTTGTATAATTAGTATGGTAGGAATGCAGAGATTTGATTCATGGCTGATGATGCCATTTGATTTAAAAGTAGCATGGACAGCCAGACCGTATTTCTCCTCCAGTACTGTATGTTCAACCTCTGTTGTCATTTATAAGGAGTCGTTTAAGTGCTTTTTTTGCTTACATTGCTCAGAGGAAGAGGAAAGTTACTCCTCTTTGAAAAACGTCCAAATTAAAAGGGAAGATTGTAGGGATTAAATGACTTTCAACACTTCTATACAAACCATGAAGGAGGGAAAAAACAAGGAGGCAGAGATGCAAAAATATACTTAATTTAATCCATGCTCAAAATAATACAAAAGGCTAAAGTGCAAAGTGCTAAAAAGTGCTAAAGAAAACAGCATACATTTAGGCTTTTACACCTTCATCAGTGCTGTACAAACTAATTAAGAGGAGACATACTTAAGAAGACGCACCTGTGCGTCTCGTTACCTGCACCTGTTGTGCCTGTGACAGGTGCGTCTTAAGTATGTGTCTCCTCTTAATTAGTTTGTACAGCACTGATGAAGGCGTAAAAGCCTAAATGTATGCTGTTTTTTTTGTTTGGCACTATGCACTTTCTCCGTTTGCATTCTTTAGAGCATGGATTACATTAAATATGTTTTTGCATCTCGGCCTCCTTGTTTTTTTTTGTGGTTTAAGTGCGAGTACCTTTTGTACTCAGATATTTTTTCTCTCAAGCACTGGCCACCATTCATTCTAGAGTGCAAACGTTCAGCACTTCTATTCAGGAACAGATGGTGTAAGATTTAAAGAATGATGTCAGGTTCTGCTGTCAAGCTCTTGTAAAAAATAATATCAAGAGGAGGTTATTCAACTCATCCACACTAATGTTTCCCAAGCTGTTTAACTAGTACAGTGATAGACTAGAGCCTAGGGCATGGAAGTGTTAAAGGCCCGATGCAACCGCCTTTATCTAAATATCAAATCATTTCTGGGTAACATTTAAGTTCCTTACTGTGATTGTTTTCAATAAAAAATAATAATAAATGAACTACAATAGCTTCTTAGCAAGAGCAATGTCTTAAGCAAGACGTTTGCTAGGAGAAAATCTTGCTTGAGCGGTCTAAGTGGAGAGAGGAAACCGGAAAACTACCTGTTATTGGCAGAGAGAGTTGTAAACTCTTTCTTATTGGTCTATTAACTAAATTACCACCTGGTGATGTCACCAGGCAGGCCAAAACTTCCAAAACAGGCAGAAACTCCAGATGTTCTTTTCAAACAGCTCTTACACTAAAAGGGTATTATCATAATTTTGACTATTTCACCGTTTTATTACAACCTTAGTGTGGAAATATATGCATCAAATACAGGAAATCATGTTTTTGACTGCGCTGGGCCTTTAACTATCACATTCATACCACAGATATTTATAACTAAACTAAGATAGACCACAGCTTGTCATTTCCAATGGGAACAAATTAGTCATAGTGGCAGAACAAGCAAGGAGGTGGGCAGAACCACCTCGCGTTAGCGATATCCTATTGGTGCATTCTAGTATACATCTGCATATTTCCGTTAGGGAACGCCTACTCTGTGAAGTGTGCATGTGCAATAAATCAATTCGCCTTTTCACTCCTAAACAGCATGGCTTTTAAAAAGTTTTGCAAAATATAAAGTCTACAAAACTTAGCTCACTCCGTTCAAAACAGATTTTAGTTTTGGGAACAGAAAACTGTATTGAGATCAAATGTTTAATCGATGAGAAAGAATTGCAGAATGTCGGCCAAAATCCATCTTATTCCCTCTCCTCCCATTGTCCGCCAGTAGGCTTCCTCTCACTACCGTATTTGGTAGTGAGTGGAAACACCAACCGAATGCTTCACATTTTTACTTCCAGTGAAATATCTGTCTCATTGTTCTATCTGTGCTCATACCCTTGTCCCTTTGGAGCCCTGAGACGTACAGTATAGTAATATAACACATACACACACAGCCAATGATGTGAGCCATGTTGTCTACTCTACTCTAGCTCCACAATGAGATAGGGTGCAGGCAAAGCAGCAGGCTGTTTGCCAGCCTGCCAGATTAGTGGAGTCTGCCACTAGCACAGTCAGTGTAGTCAGCTCAGCTATCCCCAAGAAACCGTGTCTGTGTCTCGATCTAGGTTGAGCAAAACAAAACATGGTGATGTTCCCCTTAGCAATCTCTCTGGAATATAGACCTCCTCCATTCCTATAATTATTGAAAGAGATTGTGATGTCTCACATCTCAAAATAGGGTTACTTAATGTTAGATCCCTCACTTCAAAGCAATCATAGTCAATGAACTAATCACTGATCATAATCTTGATGTGATTGGCCTGAGTGAAACATGGCACAAGCCTGATGAATTTACTGTGTTAAACTAAGCCTCTCCTCCTGGCTACACTAGTGACCATATCCCCTCGCATCCCACAAAGGCGGAGGTGTTGCTAACATTTATGACAGCAAATTTCAATTTACAAAAAAAAAAATACTTTGTCTTTTGAGCTTCTAGTCATGAAATCTATGCAGCCTACTCAATCCCTTTTTATAGCTACTGTTTACAGGTCTCCTGGGCCGCATACAGCCTTCCATCAATGAGTTCCCGGAATTCCTATCGGACCTTGTAGGGTAATAATAAGATAATATTCCAATTTTTGGTGACTTTAATATTCACATGGAAAAGTCCACAGACCCACTCCAAAAGGTTTTATGAGCCATCATCGACTCAGTGGGTTTTGTCCAACATGTCTCCAGACCTACTCATTGCCACTGTCATACCATGGATAGTCCTGTGAAATAAATATTGTGGATCTAAATGTTTTTCCTCATAATCCTGGACTATCGGACCACCATCTTATTACATTTTCAATTGCAACAAATAATCTGCTCAGACCCCAACCAAGGATCATCAAAAGCCATGCTATAAATTCTCGGACAGCCCAAAGATTCCTAGATTCCCTTACAGACTCCCTTCACCTACCAAAGGACGTCAGAGTATAAAAATCGGTTAACCACCTAACTGAGGATCTAAATGTAACGTTGCATAATACCCTAGATGCAGTCGCACCCCTAAAAACTAAAAACATTTGTCACAAGAAATTTGCTCCCTGGTATACAGAAAATACCTGAGCCCTGAAGCAAGCTTCCAGAAATTGAAACGGAAATGGCGCTCCACCAAACTGGAAGTCTTCCGACTAGCTTGGAAAGGCAGTGCCGTGCAATATCGAAGAGCACTCACTGCTGCTCGATCATCCTATTTTTCCAACCTAATTGAGGAGAATAAGAACAATCCCCCCAAAATTGTGCATACTGTCGCAAAGCTTACTAAAAAGCAGCATTCAACAAGAGACGATAGCTTTCACTTCAGCAGTGATAAATTCATGAACTTCTTAAATGAAAAGATCATGATCATTAGAAAGCTAATTACGGACACCTCTTTGAATCTGCATATTTCTCCAAAGCTCAGTTGTCCTGAGTCTGCACAGAACTGCCAGGACCTAGGATCAATGGAGGCACTCAAGTTATTAAATGCTGTATCTCTTGACACATTCATGAAAATAGTCATGGCTTCTAAACCATCAAGCTGCATACTGGACCCTATTCCAACTAAACTAATTAAAGAGCTATTTCCTGTGCTTGGCCCTCCTATGTTGAACATAATAAATGGCTCCCTATCCTCCCGATGTGTACCAAACTCACTAAAAGTGGCAGTAACAAAGACTCTCTTGAAAAAGCCAAATCTTAACCCGGAAAATGTAAAAAACTATCGGCCTATATCGAATCTCCCATTCCAGTCAAATGTTTTAGAAAAAGCTATTGCGCAGCAACTCACTGCCTGCCTGAAGACAAATAATGTATATGAAACTCTTCAGTCTTGTTTTAGACCCCATCATAGCACTGAGACTGCACTCGTGAAGGTGGTAAACTACCTTTTAATGGCGTCAGACCAAGGCTCTGCATCTGTTCTCATGCTCCTAGACCTTAGTGCTGCTTTTGACACCATCAATCCTACATTCTTTTGGAGAGATTAGAACCCCAAATTGTTCTACACGGACAAGTCCTTGCCTGGTTTAGATCTTATCTGTCGGAAAGATGGTTTGTCCACTGACAAATCAATTGTACGTTTCTGTGTTCCTCAAGGTTCTGTTTGAGGACCAGTATTGTTTTCACTATATATTCTACCTCTTGGTGATGTCATTCGGAAACACAATGTCAACTTTCATTGCTATGTGGATGACACACAGCTGTACATTTCAATGAAACATGGTGAAGCCCAAAAATTGCCTACCCTGGAAGCCTGTGTTTCAGATATAAGAAAGTGGATATTTTTACATTTTAAACTCGAACAAAACAGACATGTTAGTTCTAGGTCCCAAGAAACAAAGAGAGCTGCTGTTGAATCTGACAATTAATCTTGATGGTTTTACAGTCATCTCAAATAACACTGTGAATGACCTTGGCATTACTCTGGACCCTGAGCTCTCTTTTTGCGAACATATCAATAATATGTCAAGGACAGCGTTTTTTCATCTTCGTAACATTGCAAGTCTCTGCCTGGCTGGCTCCCCTCTCTCCACTGGGATTCTCTGCCTCTGACCCTATTACGAGTGCTGAGTCACTGGTTTACTAGTGCTCTTCCATGCTGTCCCTAGGAGGAGTGCGTCACTTGAGTGGGTCGAGTCACAGACGTGATATTCCTGTCCGGTTTTGCACCCCCTCGGGCTATGGTGGAGGAGGTCTTCATGGGCTATACTCAGCCTTTTTTCAGCGTAGTAAGTTGGTTGTCTGTTGATATCCCTCTAGTGGTGTGGGGGCTGTGCTTTGGCAGAGTGGGTGGGGTTATATCCTGCCTGGTTGTCCCTGTCTGGGGTTTCGCCAGACGGGGCCACAGTGTCTGCGGACCCACCCCTGTCTCATTCTCCAGAATCTATGCTGCAATAGTCTATGTGATGGGGGGATAGGGTCAGTCTGTTATATCTGGTGTAATTCTCCTGTCTTATCTGGTGAATTTATGAATATAAGTATGCTCCCTTTAATTCTCTCTCTCCCGCCGCTCCCGGAGGACCTGAGCCCTAGGATCATGCCTCAGGACTACCTGGCCTGATGACTCCTGGCTGTCCCCAGTCCACCTGGTCGTGCTGCTGCTCCAGTTTCAACTGTTCTGCTTGCAGCTAGGGATCCCTGACCTGTTCACTGGAAGTGCTACCTGTTTTTGACTCTCTCTGCACCTGCAACTGACATTTACTCCTGAGGTACCGACCTGTTACACCCTCTACAACCACTGATTATTATTTTACCCTGCTGGTTATCTATGAACTGTAAGGACATACGCTTGGAAACGAGAAGCAAGTACAGGGAGCAGGCTGACAGTACCCTCCCCCTCTAGGGCCGCCACCCGGCGTCCCACCTGAGCGAGCCTGATGGGCCGGACGAGCCAGCTAACGCGTGGAAGCCCGATGAGCCGGCTGAGAAATGACGTGGGATGAGAGCCTGATGAGCCGGCTGAGGCGTGGAACCCTGACGAGCCGGCTGAGGCATGAAGTGGGATGGGAGCCTGATGAGCCGGCTGAGGCGGGGAGCCCGACGAGCTGGCTGAGGCATGACGTTTGATGGGAGCCTGCCGAGCCAACCGAGGCAAGGAAACCTCTCGAGCCAGCTAAGGCGTGGAAGCCCGCTGAGGCACCCCTGGTTCCCCTGGAAGCGGGCACCCAGACCCGACATCACCAACAAAAACTAAAAACTAAAAAACTCCCTGATGCTTCAAATTGTGGTGTCAGCATTCTGTAAGGACAGCAGCTCGGAGATGAGAAGCAAGTACAGGGAGTGAACTTTTAATTAATAAACAGACATGAAACAGGACAGCGTCTGGACATGAAAGACATAATGACATTAATGCTGACACAGGGAACAAACTGAGGAGCAGACAGATATAGAGGGGCACTCAACAAAGTAATAGAGTCCAGGTGAGTCCAATATTGCGCAGATGCTTGTAATGATGGTGACAAGTGTGCGTAATAATGGGCTTGCTGGCGCCCTTGAGCACCAGAGAGGGGGAGCGTAAGCAGGCGTGACATGAACATCTTGAAGAACAATACTGGCCTTAAATGGCCATATACTCTTCTAATCTCCATCCGGCACAGCCAGAAAAGGACTGCCCCCCCCCCCCCCCCCCCCCCCAGAGCCTGGTTACTCTCTAGGATTCTTCCTAGGTTCCTGCCTTTCTAGGGAGTTTTTCCTAGCCACCGTGCTTCTACATCTGCATTGCTTGCTGTTTGGGGTTTTAGGCTGGGCCTATGTATAAGCACTTTGTGATATCTGCTGATGTACAAAGGGCTTTATAAATACATTTGATCGATTGATTGATTGATGTAGAATGCGACTATATTGTCTACTATACAAATTGTCAATTCAAAGGCGCCTGTCTGTTCTAGCCTGTAGGAATTGAGCTGTGATCAGCCTCCTCTCTCTGTGAGTTAGCCTGTCTGTTCTGGCCTGCAGGCATAGAGCAGTGATCAGCCTCCTCTCTCTGTGTGTTAGCCTGTCTGTTCTGGCCTGCAGGCATAGAGCAGTGATCAGCCTCCTCTCTCTGTGTGTTAGCCTGTCTGTTCTGGCCTGGAGGCATAGAGCAGTGATCAGCCTCCTCTCTCTGTGTGTTAGCCTGTCTGTTCTGGCCTGCAGGCATAGAGCAGTGATCAGCCTCCTCTCTCTGTGTGTTAGCCTGTCTGTTCTGGCCTGCAGCCATAGAGCAGTGATCAGCCTCCTCTCTCTGTGTGTTAGCCTGTCTGTTCTGGCCTGCAGCCATAGAGCAGTGATCAGCCTCCTCTCTCTGTGTGTTAGCCTGTCTGTTCTGGCCTGCAGGCATAGAGCAGTGATCAGCCTCCTCTCTCTGTGTGTTAGCCTGTCTGTTCTGGCCTGGAGGCATAGAACAATTTGTTCCTGTTATTGGGAAATTGACGAAGTACATATTAACCGTTTTTCACTGCAGGGCATGATGTGGGCGTCTGGTAAAAAATATCCTGACCAACTGACCAAACTGAAAAAAAATTATGCTTGGAAAAACAGCTAATTATTTAAAAGTAACTAAATAAAGCACAATTTCTAAATAAGTGTTATGTTCCATATGTTTGGAAAAACTGCAGAGGGTAAGAGAGTGTTTTCCCACTCGTATGGTTCGTGGTAAATAGTCTTACTTCCTAGATGGCAGCTCTGCTTCTAGCTCCTAAGCAACTTTGCAGTATTTTGTGTTGTTACATACAGTCGGAAATAACTTTTGGATATCAGAGCGGTGGTAAGTCACCAGCATTACGATCAGGAATACGACTTTCCCGAATTGGATCCTTTGTTCGTTCCCCCCCAGAGAAACTGAACTTATTCCAGAGGCTGCACCAAAACACAGGCGGCAGAAAAGAGGTATTCGGAGTGGACTTCTAGTCCGACTCAGGGGAAGTGCACAACATCCACCCCTTCCGAGTATATTACTCGATAATGTTCAGTCTCTGGATAATAAAGTAGATGAGCTCAGGGAGAGGATCTCCTTCCAGAGAGACATCAGGGATTGTAACATACTCTGTTTCACTGAAAAATGGCTCTCTCGGGATATACTCTCCCCATCCTTACATCCAACTGGGTTCTCAGTACATCGCGCAGACAGGAATAAAGTACTCTCTGGGAAGAAGAAAGGCGGGGGTGTATGTTTCACGATTAACTACTCATGGTGTGATTTTGATAATATACAGAAACTCAAGTCCTTTTGTTCACCCGACCTAGAATACCTCACAATCAAATGCCGACCATATTACCTCCCAAGATCATTATCTTTGATTATAGTCACAGCGTGTTTATCCCCCCTCAAGCTGATACCATGATGGCCCTCCAAGAACTACACTGGACTTTATGCAAACTGGAAACCACATATCCTGAGGCTGCATTTATTGTAGCTGGGGATGTGAATAAGGCAAATTTGAGGAAAACATTACCGAAGTTAGACTGTAGTACTCACATTGACTGTAGTACTCACTCTGGAAAATCGTTGGAACATTACTACTCAACTTTTCAAAACGCCTACAAGGCCCTCTCTTCGGCAAATCTGATCATGACTCCATTTTGTTCCTCCCTTCCTATAGGCAGAAACTCAAACAGGAAGTACCAGTGCTAAGGTCTATTCAACACTGGACTGACCAATCGGAATCCATGCTTCAAGATTGTTTTGATCACGCGGACTGAGATATGTTCCGTTTAGCCTCTGAGAATAACATTGACGAATACATGGATACGGTGACTGAGTTCATCAGGAAGTGTATAGGAGATGTTGTATCCACTGTGACTATTAAAACCTACCCAAATCAGAAATAGATGGCAGAATTCGCGCAAAACTGAAAGCGCGAACCAGCGTATTTAACCATGGCAAGGTGACTAGAAATATGGCTGAATACAAACAGTGTAGTTATACATACTGTTCAGTATAACACATACATACTGTTCAGTGTAACACATACATACTGTTCAGTATATAACATACATACTATTCAGTACATAACATACATACTATTCAGTACATAACATACATACTATTCAGTACATAACATACATACTATTCAGTACATAACATACATACTGTTGAGTATATCACATACATACTGTTGAGTATATCACATACATACTGTTGAGTATATCACATACATACTGTTGAGTATATCACATACATACTGTTGAGTATATCACATACATACTGTTGAGTATATCACATACATACTATTCAGTACATAACATACATACTATTCAGTACATAACATACATACTATTCAGTACATAACATACATACTATTCAGTACATAACATACATACTATTCAGTACATAACATACATACTATTCAGCACATAACATACATACTATTCAGTACATAACATACTATTCAGTACATAACATACATACTATTCAGTACATAACATACATACTATTCAGTATATCACATACATACTGTTGAGTATATCACATACATACTGTTCAGTATATAACATACATACTATTTCACGTTTCAGGTTAGACCCAGATGCAGACAGTGTCGAAGTAACCAAAGTGTATTTCTAATACACAGGAAAAACAATAGGTGAAGGGCAGGCAGAGGTCGGTAATCCAGATAGGGTTCAAAAGGTCCAGCATGGCAGGCAGTCTCAGGGTCAGAGCAGGCAGGGGTCAATTATCCAGTGTGGTGTGGCAAGGTACAGAATGGCAGGCAGGCTCAGGGTCAGGGCAGGCAGAAAGGTCACACCTGGAAAAAACTAGAAAACAGGAACTAAAACAGACAGGAGCAAGGGGAAAACCGCTGGTAGGTTTCACGAAACAAAACGAACTGGCAACTGACAAACAGAGAACACAGGTATAAATACACTGGGGATAATGGGTAAGATTGGCGACACCTGGAGACAAGCACAAAGACTGGTGCAACAGATCAGGGTGTGACATACTGTCCAGTATAACACGTACATACTGTTCAGTATAACACATACTGTATGTACATGTGGGTAGAGTTAAAGTGACTATGTATGCAAAGATAATAAACAGAGAGTATTTTATTTTATTTTTGTATTTATTTTTTGTTTAACATTTATTTAACTAGGCAAGTCAGTTAATTTAAGAACAAATTCTTATTTACAATGATGGCCTATCAAAAGGCAAAAGGCCTCCTGCGGGGACGGGGGCCTGGGATAAAAAAAAATATTTAAAAAATACAATATAAATATAGGACAAAACACACATCACAACGAGAGACACAACACTACATAAAGAGAGACCTAAGACAACAACATAACAGAAAAACATGACACAGCATGGTAGCAACACAACATGACAACAACATGGTAGCAACACAACATGGTAGCAGCACAAAAACATGGTACAAACATTATTGGGCCAAGTCAACAGCACAAAGGTCAAGAAGCTAGAGACAACAATACATCATATAAAGCAGCCACAGCTGTCAGTATGAGTGTCAAAGACTGAGTCTTTGAATTAAGAGATTGAGATAAAACAGTCCAGTTTGAGTGTTTGTTGCAGCTCGTTCCAGTTGCTAGATGCAGTGAACTGAAAAGAAGAGCGACCTAGGGAGGTGGGCTTTGGGGACCTTTAACCACTGGCAGAACGGGTGTTGGCAGAACGGGTGTTGTATGTGGAGAATGAGGGCTGCAGTAAATATGTCAGATAGGGGGGAGTGAGGCCTAAGAGGGTTTTATAAATAATCATCAACCAGTGGGTCTTGCGACGGGTATAGAAGAAATGCAAATAGTCTGGGTAGCCCCTTGATTGGCTGTTTAGGAGTCTCATGGCTAGGGGATAGAAGCTGTTCAGAAGCCTTTTGGACCTAGACTTGGCACTCCGGTACAGCTTGCCGTGCGGGGATCAGCGTGAAGGATGTGTTGTTACCTACGCTTACCACCTGGGGGCGGCCCATCAGGAAGTCCAGGATCCAGTTGCAGAGGGAGGTGTTTAGTCCCAGGGTCTTTAGCTTAGTGATGAGCTTTTGAGGGCACTATGGTGTTGAACGCTGAACTGTAGTCAATGAATAGCATTCTCACATAGGTGTTCCTTTTGTCCAGGTGGGAAAGGGCAGTGTGGAGTGCAATAGAGATTGCATCATCTGTGGATCTGTTGGGGCGGTATGTAAATTGGAGTGGGTCTAGGGTTTCTGGGATAATGGTGTTGATGTGAGCCATGACCAGCCTTTCAAAGCACTTCATTGCTACAGACGTGAGTGCTACGGGTCGGTAGTAATTTAGGCAGGTTACCTTAGTATACTGCTCCTAACCCAGTTTCTATTCAGCTGTAATAACAATTGTGGTTCTCAATCCCCTTTGAAATTGTATTAGTGCTGAATTTGAATGGAAAGGTCTCTATTATTCAAATAAAAAATTATTTTCTAAAAAGTAGGGTTCAGGTCGTTAAAGTCTCATAGGTATATTTAGGCTAATTTCCCTTTAGTATAGTCAGAGCCACCCACCCCTTCCCTCCTCATGCAGAGTAATAATAAAGATGCCCCCAGCAGTCTCGGTAGGATCTCTAGCTCCCATCACAGATTCATGCTACCTTCGTTAGCATTCAGCCCTGTTGTATTCTTTAAAACACATTGGAATTCCCAACATAGCTAACGGCGCTAGAGTTGCATATACAGTAACTACTTAGCGGAGATAGATAAGCCTGTTCTAAGTCTATTACCCTGCTATCTCCTCCTTTCCTCTCCTATCCACCCTACCCTGCCACGGGTTCCCAGGCTGAGCTAGGCTGCATCCTTAACGGCACCCTATTCCCTACATAGTGCACTACTATGGGCACTGGTCAAAAGTAGTGAACTATATAGGGAATAGGGTGTCATTTGGGACGCAATCCTAGTCTCTATCAAACAGCAGGGGAACCTTTTCTCTTAACTAAGGTAACATTTATCATCCCCAGGGATTTGATTAGAGACAGGAGATAAGACTTTAAACCCCCTTGTTTTAAGCCTGAGAAATCAAATCAAATCAAATTTTATTTGTCACATACACATGGTTAGCAGATGTTAATGCGAGTGTAGCGAAATGCTTGTGCTTCTAGTTCCGACAATGCAGTAATAACCAACAAGTAATCTAACTAACAATTCCAAAACTACTACCTTATAGACACAAGTGTAAGGGGATAAAGAATATGTACACAAAGATATATGAATGAGTGATGGTACAGAGCGGCATAGGCAAGATACAGTAGATGGTATTGAGTACAGTATATACATATGAGATGAGTATGTAAACAAAGTGGCATAGTTAAAGTGGCTAGTGATACATGTATTACATAAAGATGCAGTAGATGATGTAGAGGACAGTATATACATGTACATATGAGATGAATAATGTAGGGTATGTCAACATTATATTAGGTAGCATTGTTTAAAGTGGCTAGTGATATATTTTACATCATTTCCCATCAATTCCCATTATTAAAGTGGCTGGAGTTGAGTCAGTGTGTTGGCAGCAGCCACTCAATGTTAGTGGTGGCTGTTTAACAGTCTGATGACCTTGAGATAGAAGCTGTTTTTCAGTCTCTCGGTCCCAGCTTTGATGCACCTGTACTGACCTCGCCTTCTGGATGATAGCGGGGTGAACAGGCAGTGGCTCGGGTGGTTGTTGTCCTTGATGATCTTTATGGCCTTCCTGTGACATCGGGTGGTGTAGGTGTCCTGGAGGGCAGGTAGTTTGCCCCGGGTGATGCGTTGTGCAGACCTCACTACCCTCTGGAGAGCCTTACGGTTGTGGGCGGAGCAGTTGCCGTACCAGGCGGTGATACAGCCCGACAAGATGCTCTCGATTGTGCATCTGTAGAAGTTTGTGAGTGCTTTTGGTGACATCCCTCAAAAGTGAGGGATGGAGTTAGCAGGTGTAGAGCCGTGGGAACAGAGATGGAGGTTGGTGACAATGTAATGTTTAGTGTCACACCAGGTTGTGTGTCAGAGCCCAGAGGACGGGAACCAAAATTAAGCTGTTAAATGTCCAGTGTCCTCTTGGGAATGTGTCACTTGTTGCACGCCCATAGACTCTCACTGTTTAATTTAGGTGATGGACGCTCCGTTGTGTTTACGGGCCGGGAAAGATGAGGGTTCTCTCTCTACTGTATTGTGTCAGACTCTGAAGTAATTTCTATTGTAGATGCATGAGCATTGTTGTTCCTCGCGCTCTCAGAATGGGGGACATTTAAAGGGATACTGCAAGATTTGACTTACCCAGAGTCAGATGAACTCGTGGATCCCATTTTTATGTCTATGTGTGCTGTATGAAGGAAGTTAGTGGTAGTTTCACGAGCCAATGCTAACTAGCATTAGCGCAGTGACTTGAAGTCTACAGGTACTGTAGCATTGCTCGCAGTATCCCTTTAACTATGTATAATATGATGTAAGGTTTTAGTTGAATCCATGTTTCCTTTGTGTTGTCAAGCATGATGTGAATTGACACAAGGCAAGTACTACTACTATGAACAAGATGAGTTGTGTGTTTACCCATTCATATCTCATGAGTTAGTATGATTTAGTATTCAATTTAGTATTCATGAGGGCCCATAATACCTGGCCATCTGCCCTCCCTAAATCATTGCATTGAACGTTTCAGACTTGTAGCCCTCCATAACTGCAGCTTTGTGGGTGATAAAAATGTATTGACAATTTTGATACCTTCTGGAATCAAAGATTGTTTTATCAGGAGGATGGGATGCACCCAAATCATTTGGGTTTCTGGACCCTTTCACACCATTATAAGGCTGCGTTGAGACAATTACTTATCAATGACCCCAGCTCAGCTCAGTTAATCCATACCCTTGTGTCACTGAGTTGCCATAATACTTCAGCAAATGTACATTATCCCAGGGGCATGGAAAACACAATGTAAGTAACCTAATTTAAGTCCCTCTAACTTCTAACTGCCCTGAATGCCTCTGCTGATCCCACAGCTATTTAATGCAGTTGTCATGTGCCTATGAACCAGAGTTATACTGTTAGCACTGAGGCAGTGTGCCCTAGTAGCAATACATGGTTATAACATTTACAAAAATGACAGCAATTCCAGTGGGAGCGGTGTTCGGTCTATATTAAGAACCACATTCCTGAGAGGATCTCATGTTAAACACTGTTGAAGTAATATGGCTACAGGTTCATCTGCCTCACCTAAATCCCATTATTGCGGGAAGTTGCTATAGACCACCAAGTGCTAACAGTCAGTAACTGTATAATGTGTGTGAAATGTTTGATAATGTATGTGATATCGACAGAGGTATATTTTCTGGGTGATGTCAATATTGACTGGCTTTCATCAAGCTGCCCACTCAAGAAAAATCTTCAAACTGTAACCAGTGCCTGCAACCTGGTTCAGGTTATCAGTCAACCTACCCGGGTAGTTACAAACAGCACAGGAATGAAATCATCAACCTGTACTGATCACATCTTTACTAATGCTGCAGAAATGTGCTTTAAAGCAGTATCCAGATCCATTAACTGTAGTGATCACAATTTAATAGCCATATCTGGGAAAACCAAAGTTCCAAAGGCTGGGCCTAATATAGTGTATAAGAGGTCATACAAGAAGTGATTCTTATGTTGATGATGTAAATAATATTTTATGTTCTGTGGTGTGTAATGAGGAGCAGCCAGATGCTGCTCTTATGAAATAGCTTATTCCAGTTACTAATAATCATGCACCCATTAAGAAAATGATTGTAAAAACAGTTTAATCCCCTTGGATTGATGAGGAATTGAAAAATGGTATGGTTGAGAGGGATGAGGAAAAAGGAATGGCAAATAAGTCTGGCAGCACAACCGATTGGCAAAAGTACTGCACAATGAGAAATCATGTGACTAAGCTGAATTGAAACAAGAAGAAACTATGCTATGAAACAAAGATAAATGATAGAAAGAATGATAGTAAAAGGCTTTGGAGCACGTTAAATTATATTTTGGGCAGAAAGGCAAACTCAGCTTCATCATTCATTGAACCAGATGGCTCATTCATCAAAAAACCCACTGATATTGTCAGGCCCTGATCTGTTTCTTTGTGATTGTCTCCACCCACCTCCAGGTGTCACCTGTTTTCCCCATTAGTCCCTGGGTATTTATTCCGGTGTTCCCTGTTTGTCTGATGCCAGTTCGTCTTGTCTTGTTCAAGTCAACCAGTGTGGTTTCCCGTGCACCTCCTTTTGAATCTCTCTTTTGCTAGTCTTCCAGGTTTTGACCCTTGCCTGCCTTGACTCTGAACCCGCCTGCCTGACCATATGGCCTGCCCTGACCTCGAGCCTTCCTGCAACTCTGTACCTCCTGGGCTCTGACCTTGTTTATGATATTTTTCCTGTCCATGAACATTCTCTTGCCTGCCCCTTGGATTATAATAAATATCAGACTCGAACCATCTGCCTCCCTTGTCTGCATCTGGGTCTCACACTGTGCCCTTATAAATATTGACAACTCCTTCAATGTTTTTTTTCATTGGCAAGGTTTGCACACCTAGGCATGACATGCCAGCATAAATTCTGACACTACACATCCAAGTATATCTGACCAATTTATGAAGGACAAGTATTGTAATTTTGAATTCCGTAAAGTGAGTGTGGAAGAGGTGAAAAAATTATTGTTGTCTATCAACAATGACAAGCCACCAGGGTCTTACAACTTGGATGGGAAATACTGAGGATAATAGTGGACAATATTGCAACTCCTATTTTCCATATGTTAAATTTAAGCTTACTAGAAATTGAGTCCCCTCAGGCCTGGAGGAAAGCAAAAGTAATTCCGCTACCTAAGAATAGTAAAGCCCACCTTTACTGGCTCAAATAGCCGACCAATCTGCCTGTTACTAACCCTTAGTAAACATTTGGAAAAAATGGTGTTTGACCAGATACAATGCTATTTTACAATAACAAATTGACAACAGACTTTCAGCAGGCTTAAAGTGAAGGACATTAAACAAGCACAGCACTTACACAAGTGACTGATTGGCTGAGAGAAATTGATGACAAAACGATTGTGGGGGCTCTTTTGTTAGACTTCGGTGTGGATTTTGACATTATCGATCATAGTCTGCTGCTGGAAAAACGTATTTGTTATGGCTCTACAACCCCTGCTATATTGTGGATAAGAGATACTTGTCTAACAGAACACAGGATGTTCTTTAATGGAAGCCTCTCAAACATAATCCAGGTAGAATGAGGAAGTCCCCAGGGTAGCTGTCTAGGCCCCTTACTTTTCTCAATCTTTACTAACGGCGTGCCAGTGTGTCTATGTATGCGGATGACTCAACAATATACACGTCAGCAACACTTAAAGAGCTGCAGTTAGTTTCAGAATGTGTAGCAAGGAATAAGTGAGTCCTAAATATTTCTAAAACTAAAGGCAAATATTTCAACCCTAAACCTCAACTAAATCTTGTAATGACTAATATAAAAATTGAGCAGGTTGAGGTGACTAAACTACTTGAAGTAACCCTGGATTACAAACTGTCATGGTCAAAAACATATTGATACAACAGTAGCTAAGATGGGGAGAAGTCTGTCCATAATAAAGTGCAGCTTTGCCTTCTTAACAACACTATCAACAAGACAGGTCCTACAGGCCCTAGTTTTGTTGCACCTGGATTACTGTTCAGTCAAGTGGTCAGGTGCCACAAAGTGGGATTTAGGAAAATTGCAATTGGCTCAGAACAGGGCAGCACAGCTGGGCCTTGCATGTAAACAGAGAGCTAACATTAATAATATGCATGTACATATTTCATGGCTCAAAGTGGAGGGGAGATTGACTTCATCACTACTTGTGTTTGTGAGAGATATTGACATGTTGAATGCACCGAGCTGTCTGTTTGAACTACTGGCACACAGCTCGGACACCTATGCATACCCCACAAGACATGCCACCAGAGGTCTCTTCACAGTCCCAAAGTCCAGAACAGACTATGGGAGACGCACAATACTACATAGAGCCATTACTACATGGAACTTTGTTCCACATCAAGTAACTGATGCAAGCTGTAGAATCAGATTTAAAAACAGATAAAAATACACCTTATGGAACAGTGGGGACTGTGAAGAGACACAAACACAGGCAGAGATAGACACACACACACACACACAATAACACACAATAACACTATACACACACGTACACATGGATTTTGTGTTGTAGATACATGGATTTTGTGTTGTAGATCACTTAATGTGTTGTGAATAATTGTGTGAATGTATTATAAGATTTTTTTAAATGGTATAAACTGACTTAATTTTGCTGGACCCCAGGAAGATTAACAGCTAATGGGGATCCATAATAAATGTTTCACATTTACCAGACACTCTTATCTAGAGCAACTTACAGTAACAAGTGCATACATTATTCATACTTGTTTTTCTCTGTACTGATCCCCCATGGGAATTGAACCCACAACCCTGTCGTTGTAAGCGCCACACTCTACCAACTGAGCCACACAGTAGTGCTCCCTCAGATATGAACTTTTTTCATTTCTCCGTATAGGGTGCCATTTGGGACACAGTAAGAGAGTGATATGTTGGATGAGTGATTTATCTGTCAGGCCCAGGCTATAGATGAGAATCCCCACACTAGCTACTTCATTTTGTACCTCCCTCTGTCATGCAATGTATCTACAGCTAGACACGCTTTCATTAATAATTATTTCCTGTTCAATACTCTAATGACACCCGCTCTACCGCATACACACAGGGAGCGAATGCACGCGCATTCACACACACGCGTGCACACACACACTCTGCACACGTCTTACAGATGTGTCAGTGATATCTCTGTTGGGAGTGACCAGTGTGAGAGCGGGACTTACAGGGTCCTTACTTGGAGAGTATAGAGATGGAGGTAAGAGATTTGACCTTGAAGAAATCACTGATCTGAACAGGTTGGATCACTTATTTATCAAATCCTTTTAATGAAGTGGTCCCGAGCTGGTCCCGAGCTGGTCCCGAGCTCCCACTGCGTGGTCCCGAGTGGTCCCGAGCTCCCGCTGTGCCACTCGGGTGGTCTAATGCACTGCATCTCAGTGCTAGAGACGTCACTACAGACCCTGGTTCGATTCCTGGCTGTATCACAATCGGCCATGATTGGGAGTCCCATAGGGCGGAGCACAATTGGCCCAGCGTCGTCCGTGTTTGGCCGTCATTGTAAATAAGAATTTGTTCTTAACTGACTTGCCTAGTTAAATAAAGGTTAAATAAAATAAATAAATCAAATAAAAAGAGGTCAGGAAAACCTCCTAAGTGAAAGAACCAGAGCTCTTGAGTTTCCCTGTCTGGTGACGAGTGGGACTGTCTGACTGGGACATTAGAACCAGTGACTTATAACACTTGTGAGTGCAGGCCGACAGACTGAGTGTGAAAAAGTTTATCAAGTCATTATTTTGATATTATTTTTCCCAGCAGGCCTGACTCTAGCTGGAGATATGAATGAGCAAGTAACACTGCTGTTGATAAGTGATCACCTCCAATTAATCCGGATTCTTCACCACGCTATCAAGAAGAGCAGAGCAGAGTAGGCTGAATGCTCCTTCTTAACATTGACAGAGATATTAAAAGTGACATGGATACTTTTATGCATAATAATTCATTCTAATCATTTTTGTTTATGAGCTCTGCACATGACAGTGTAAAGCTGATATATTAAAATTAATTTAGGATAATTCTATTGTAACATGAATAGATTTTTATTTTAGGGTATATAGAGTTTTCTTAACTCCAGTGTTCCAGACTATGATAGGATGGTTGTGTAAGGTTTGTGACAGCCAAACCCTCAGATCGTGAGACCCTTCAAGCATTCGGCAGGTTAGGCACAGTTCCTGTCCTGCTGTGCCAACTGAAGATAGAAAACCTACTAATAGAGCTCTTACGACTCCCTATTCTCAACAACAATGAACTACAAATAATGTTTACAATACATTTCTATCTGAACATTCTGAACTGGTTCTGTCTCACTCAAGGTAGGACATCACAATGGGAAACATCTTTCACGCAAAGGAAGAGAGAGGGAGAAAGAGAAAGAGAGAGATGTAGAAAGAGAGAGAGATGTAGAAAGAGAGAGATGTATAGCTGATTCAGACTGGGCTGGCTGGTTGCCTGCTGTCATTAATAGCTTACTGCACTGCCTTTCCCTTTCCTAGCTTTCTCTCTCTCTCTATCTCCCCATCTCTTCCCTCTCTCTCGCTATCTCTCCCTCCCTCCATCCTACCTCTCCATCTTTCTCCCTCCCCTTCCCCCTCTCTCCTTCCTAGCTCTCCCTCCCTCTCGCTCCCTCCTTCCTTGCGCTCTCTCTCACTCCCTCTTCCTCCTTCCTAGCTCTCTCTCCCTCCCTCTCCCTCCTTCCTAGCTCTCTCTCTCCCGCTCCCTCTTCCCTCTCTTTCTGATGTGTTTAATTACGACAGTCTTCTGGATTCAGCTCTACTGAGATGGTCCTCAGAGGAAACTATACTGGTTTAAAAAGTACATCGATGTTTTTCTTCTTTCGTCTAGCTGATTCACGTATTATTCCTCCTGATAATAACTTTTTTTTATTTCTCTGATGCTTACGTCATGTTGCTGTCCTTTGCATTTTCTTAATCTATTAGGGGTGCAGAAAGGTTGAGAAATGCAGACAGTACAGTACTTGCGTGCTGGTTGATATGTTGATGAGTGATGTTCAACTTTTGAGAATGTTCCCCCCCCCCCCCCATGTAATTACAGTATGATTCACCCTAGTGATTAAAATCTAGATCAAACGTCACCCTCTGTTGTTTTCGGTTTCTCTCTGTTAAGGTTTGGAAGGCTTGTCTAATTGTAATTCTGTTGGACTGTTAGAGGACTGCAGTATTGGCAGTACACACACACACACACCTTAGTTGGCAGACCCTCTGTGGTTGAGTGTGAGCTGCCGTAGTAACCTAAATGACTGTTCTGTGGGGTACCACAGGAAAACAGAGGGGTGCATTGGCATAACTATATGCTAGAACCATAGCCTCTGGGTTTTGATTGCAAATGAACTTAGAATGCAAAAATAAGATGTTAATCATCAATTTTCATCAATGTTCGATTAATTATTCAATGGTGCAGTGTATGCACCCACTGTTTTGCTATTTACATCATTTATATTTTTATTCTCTGTGATAATCCCCAGGGTGTTTTTGGTGATATGCACTGTGCAGGACAAATGTCTGTAGAATCTGAATGTTCCTGACCAGAAAACAAAGGCTGTTCTTGGGATGGAACTCTGGGGTTTTCTGGATGTTATTTTAGTGTTACGGATCGATTTCCAGGACATGGGTGATGTCTTCATTTGTACTGTAAACCGGAGTTGAGGTTCTTTGTTGCCAGCTTCTGCCCGTTTTCATTATATCCTTGGCATTTGTTGTGTTTATGGTGTATTACTTCAGAGGAATGGCAGCAAGCGAGAAGAAGTCTAGCTACTGCTCTACTGTTAGAAATGGAACATCTTACTTCCTCTGTCTGCCAAAACCTGGATTGAACTCACAGTAGAGCACGCACACACACACACACGCCCACACCTCTACAAAAAAGTGAAGAACTCATTTACGCTTCTCATTCAGACTGGGGCTTGCTTGGCCAACCAGTGTGAGTGTGCAATCAGTTCACTGCCTTCTATTTTGCTGCAGAAACAGAGCGCTGCAGAAACACCGCTTCAGGGGAAGCGATAGCAATCATTTCAATAATGACGATGACGACTGTGATGGAAAATAAATTGAAAAGAAAAACTTAGCCCCGAGTAAAAGTTTCTAAATTTTTCAAAAAATATACTAAAAATGAGTTCACTTTCTCTCTGTTTGCTCTCGCTCTTTCTTTCTCTCGCTCTCTCAGACTCCCCTCTCCCTCCCTCTTTCTTTCTCTCGCTCTCTCAGACTCTCCTCTCCCTCCCTCTTTCTTTCTCTCGCTCTCTCAGACTCCTCTCTCCCTCCCTCTTTCTTTCTCTCGCTCTCTCAGACTCCCCTCTCCCTCTCTCTTTCTTTCTCTCGCTCTCTCAGACTCCCCTCTCCCTCCCTCTTTCTTTCTCTCGCTCTCTCAGACTCCTCTCTCCCTCCCTCTTTCTTTCTCTCGCTCTCTCAGACTCCCCTCTCCCTCCCTCTTTACTTTCTCAGGCGTTCATTTGCAGTCTATCTGACAGATACGGCATAGCCAATGATCTCATTATGCAATTATATTGAGCTAATATTAATATATTGCTATTATATGCATAGTAGATACCCTTATCATCGACAATTTGCATATGTTACATTTAGCTCTGCATATGCATGTAGACAGGATGCAGACTGGAGCTGTAGGGAGGAACAGAACAGGCTTTTCTCCAACAACACCAACAGAGATAGACACCCGCCAGACACCATGTCGCCTAAGGTTAATCAATGCTAATAAATGATTCATTGATACTGTCAATGATAACTCTTCTTCTCCTCACACTCTCTCTCTCTCTGTGTTGTGTAGGAATGAAGGCGGTATTCTCAGGCCACTACCACTGTAACGTGAGGGGGGGGGCTGGACATGCTGACATGCTGGTGAGCTCTGCTATAGGCTGCCAGGGTGGTGGTAGTGACCGCCGGCCAGATCAACCATCGCTACCACAGCCTGGAGCAGCTCAGTGGGCGGGGCATGGGCGAGGACCTCAGGAAACCACTGCAGGTCTGAGCCAATCAGAAGAGAGGACACACTCCGGACCATAAAACACCAGGGCCCGATTCATAATGCACCTCAGAGTAGGAGTGCTGATCTAGGATCAGGTCCCCCTGATCAGCAAAACTGGTTCTAGATCAGCACTGCGACTCTGACTGTGAATACAGGCTGAGGACCAGAACTCCGGAAATACAGATAAAGTTTGAGAAGTCTTAAGACCTGTAGCCTACTGTGAATAAGCACTGGCCCATTGTATTGTACAAGGTCATCAGTCGCAGAATGGATTTCACTTCACTCCAGAGAGAAAAAACTGTTCTACTGTTCATGCTTCATGTCCAAGTCACTCTAAGGTATAGAAAAATAGTGTTGTCACGATACAAACATTTTACTACCGAAACGACATAGGCCAAGTATCACAATACCGAGTAGTATTGCATTGAAAATAACTGCGATATTTGCTAGGGTGCGTTTCCATTTGACTATCTTGTGTCGATTAAACTTAATAATGTCCACATCTTTATTGTGACCGGTGACATCACGTGCCCCGCGCAGTCCCTGCGAATCAAAGTGATTCGGAAATTTCCATCATCATTTGTCGCAATAAAGAAAGTTCGACACAAGAAAAATCCACCCTTGTCAAAAGCTAAACAAATTTTGTAGATCTTTAGAAAATCTATCCTTTATCTGCCGTTTCCATTACACATGTCCAATGATTTTTTTTTGCGACGTTGTTTTTATAGAATAAAACTGGGTCAATGGGGTCAATGGAAACCTGCCTAGTGACGTTCACACTTGTCACAAATTCCCCTGGTACTGCTGCTTATTCCATGCACCACAAATTCCCCTGGTACTGCTGCTTATTCCATGCACCACACATTCCCCTGGTACTGCTGCTTATTCCACGCACCACAAATTCCCCTGGTACTGCTGCTTATTCCATGCACCACAAATTCCCCTGATACTACTGCTTATTCCATGCACCACAAATTCCCCTGGTACTGCTGCTTATTCCATGCACCACAAATTCCCCTGGTACTGCTGCTTATTCCATGCACCACAAATTCCCCTGGTACTACTGCTTATTCCATGCACAACAAATTCCCCTGGTACTGCTGCTTATTCCATGCACCACAAATTCCCCTGATACTACTGCTTATTCCACGCACCACAAATTCCCCTGATACTACTGCTTATTCCATGCACCACAAATTCCCCTGGTACTGCTGCTTATTCCATGCACCACAAATTCCCCTGGTACTGCTGCTTATTCCATGCACCACAAATTCCCCTGGTACTACTGCTTATTCCATGCACCACAAATTCCCCTGGTACTACTGCTTATTCCATGCACCACAAATTCCCCTGGTACTGCTGCTTATTCCATGCACCACAAATTCCCCTGGTACTGCTGCTTAATCCATGCACCACAAATTCCCCTGGTACTGCTGCTTATTCCATGCACCACAAATTCCCCTGATACTACTGCTTATTCCATGCACCACAAATTCCCCTGGTACTGCTGCTTAATCCATGCACCACAAATTCCCCTGATACTACTGCTTATTCCATGCACCACAAATTCCCCTGATACTACTGCTTATTCCACGCACCACAAATTCCCCTGATACTACTGCTTATTCCATGCACCACAAATTCCCCTGATACTACTGCTTATTCCATGCACCACAAATTCCCCTGGTACTGCTGCTTATTCCATGCACCACAAATTCCCCTGGTACTACTGCTTATTCCATGCACCACAAATTCCCCTGATACTACTGCTTATTCCATGCACCACAAATTCCCCTGGTACTGCTGCTTATTCCATGCACCACAAATTCCCCTGGTACTACTGCTTATTCCATGCACCACACATTCCCCTGATACTACTGCTTATTTCATGCACCACAAATTCCCCTGATACTACTGCTTATTCCATGCACCACAAATTCCCCTGATACTACTGCTTATTCCATGCACCACAAATTCCCCTGGTACTGCTGCTTATTCCATGCACCACAAATTCCCCTGGTACTACTGCTTATTCCATGCACCACAAATTCCCCTGATACTACTGCTTATTCCATGCACCACAAATTCCCCTGGTACTGCTGCTTATTCCATGCACCACAAATTCCCCTGGTACTACTGCTTATTCCATGCACCACACATTCCCCTGATACTACTGCTTATTTCATGCACCACAAATTCCCCTGATACTACTGCTTATTCCATGCACCACAAATTCCCCTGGTAGTGCTGCTTATCCCGTGCACCAGCTCCGGAGGTTTGTATCACCGGCCTATAGGCGTCACTGAACTGTTTCATTACGCACACCTGGTTCCCATTCCCCCTGATTAGTAATTGTATATATGTGCCCTCTGTTCACCATTGTTTTGTCGGTTAATGCTCCCATGTCCGTTGGTCTTGTAAGTACCTGTGCTTTGTTGTTTTGGCTTTCGTGCTGCGTGTATTGTGTACTTGTTATTACGGGTCTCGTCCCGTGTATTGTTATTACAGGTCTCGTCCCGTGTATTGTTATTACGGGTCTCGTCCCGTGTATTGTTATTACAGGTCTCGTCCCGTGTATTGTTATGACAGGTCTCGTCCCGTGTATTGTTATTGCGGGTCTCGTCCCGTGTATTGTTATTACGGGTCTCGTCCCGTGTATTGTTATTACAGGTCTCGTCCCGTGTATTGTTATTACGGGTCTCGTCCCGTGTATTGTTATTACGGGTCTCGTCCCGTGTATTGTTATTGCGGGTCTCGTCCCGTGTATTGTTATTGCGGGTCTCGTCCCATGTATTGTTATTGCGGGTCTCGTCCCATGTATTTATTAGCAGTTTTGTTTGGGTTACATCCCTGTGTTTTTGTATACGTGTTTGTTTTGGGCTTCGGCCCCGTGCCTTCATGGCATGTTGTACTAAAACTTCCTATTACGTATTCCTGCGCCTGTCTCCAATCATTATTACAAATTGACAACACTTCTACTCAAAATAAGCTGTTATTGAATTTAACTTCACAATATTCACTATAATAGAATACTGCATAAAATGGCAGATTTTCTAAGGCCTACCTGTGATTTGGCTGGCGGAATGGGAGAAAGGAATATACTGTACATGCACAATGATCTGCATGTCAGTAGCTTGGTTTCCATCCAATTTGTGACAGATTTTCATGCAAATATTCTAAAATCTGCCTAAAACAATATGCACATTTCCCACCAGAGCTGTGCTTCCATCAAACTGACTTTTTGCAGATAAAAGACAGTAATGTTATAATGTTACCAGAATAAGACCCTCAATATTTATTTAAAAGGAGCATCAAGCTCATCACCTTGCACATTCACCACCCTGTGAAGTACATCATAAATGATTTAATATGTAGCCTAATAAACTGCATGCTTCCCAACAAGTCGTAGTGGGAGGACCACACAACATATCATTGAGTTACTCCATGTCTTCTTCGATTTAATGGTTATTATACTGAACAAAAATATAAGCGCAACATGCAACAATTTCAAAGAGTTTACTTAGTTAGTTCAAATAAGGAAATCAGTCAATTGAAATTAATTCATTAGGCCCTAGTCTATGGATTTCATATGACTGGGCAGGGTTGCAGCCATGGGTGGGCCTTGGAGGGCATAGGCCCATCCATTGGGAGCCAGGCCCATCCAATCAGAATTAGTTTTTCCCCACAAAATGGCTTTATTGCAGACAGAAATACTTCAGAGAAATACTTTTTTTGTGCGTATGAAACATGGGACCAACACTTTACATGTTGCGTTTATATTTTTGTTCAGTGGTATATCAATATTTGAGCATAAAAGCGTTTCCACAGCCATTTCTCGCATAGTATATTTTACAGACACTAAAAGATCCCACCATGCCGAATGAACAAATTGTCTGTTGGCATTTCTAAAATGTTGGCATTTCATGATTTCATCAGCCCAGTTGTGACTTTTTTCATGCCTCAGGTAATTAATCTGAACCTGCTCACTTTCGCTCACTTTCGCTCTCTATCTCTCTCTCACTTAACACACACACACACACACTTCTCCCAACTTTAAAAATGTAACATTAGACACCAAACAGAATGTAAGAAGCACAAGAAAGGGATTGATTTTGATATACTCATAGTATAGGCTTACAGTGCTTATGGGAAGTATTCAGACCCCTTGACTTTTTCCACATTTTGTTACATTACAGAACTTTTTTAAATTCATTAAATAAAAACAAAGCAATCTACACACAATACCCAATAATGACAAGGCGAACATTTATTTTTGCACATTTATTAAAAATCAAAAACAGAAATACCTTATTTACATAAGTATTCAGACCCTTTGCTATGAGACTTGAAATTGAGCTCAGATGCATCCTGTTTCCGTTGATCATCCTTGAGATGTTTCTACAACTTGATTGGAGTTCACCAAGGAATTGTTTGTAGAGCTCCGAGACAAGATTGTGTCGAGGCACAGATCTGGGTACGGGTACCAAAAAATTTATGCAGCATTGAAGATCCCCAAGAACACAGTGGCCTCCTTTTCCTCTCAGGCACTGCTGCGTGACGGCGATCTTGCAAAGCCTACTCAGACTGACCTGGGAACTGGTTATACCAGGGATGAATTTATATACCATGCATCATCTTTGCTCGCTCTCCGTGCTGCTCCTACAAAGGTAACAGAATACTGATCAGGGTCTGCATCTCCACTCGCCACCACAGCTAAATTATATTTTAGAAACTGATGGAGGAATAGATGAGCAGGAAGAGTGGATGGACAGAAGCAGGTGAGTGATGGCTGGAAGTGGATGCTGCTCGCTGTTGACAGCTGCACTGTGATATGCGCATGAAAGTGAAGTGGACATTATTGGACCAGTGCATACAAGAGACTAGTTGCTGTTGCTTCATTTTTTTTACTGAATTTATAAACAAAACTGACTTTAGAAATAGCTAGTTCTTTAGACTAATTTATCTGAACAGGGGAAAAACACACCACCCAATTCACTGAGAATACATGACATAGGATGAAAAAACAATACTCCGAACTTCAGCTCCATACTACTTGTCAAACATACAGAACTGATACCATATACTCATTGTTGGGGTGGGGTTGATGTGGGTGTGGTTGGTGGCTTGCATGACATGGAACAAACCTTATGTCTTACAAAGCCACTGTCTTTAACACTCATTATGCAAACTAATCCAATGACCATGTCTTGTTTGTTGTCATTTGTCTGTATTTTTAATATCAAGCCTGAGAATTCGCTTGGGTGGGAATATTGTTTGTCTAGTCTAGTAGCAGCACTGAATGTCTTTACTGACGAGGGGTACTAGTCAGTGGAGGCTGCTGAGGGGAGGACGGCTCATAATAATGGCTGGAACGGAGCGAATGGAATGACATTAAACCATGTGTTTGATGTATTTGATCATTCCACTTATTTCGCTCCAGCCATTACCACGAGCCCATCCTCCCCAATTCAGTTGCAACCAACCTCCTGTGGTAATATTATGACTCTCGACAGCCCTGAGATGACTCCCTGTATGGCTCTATCTTCAACCCCACTCATCCAATCCTCAACTCAACAAATCGTCATGGCAACAGCCGTTGTCCTCCTTGAATGGGTTTGATGGTGGTGTTGGGTGGGCCAACAATAACTCATGACCTCTGCAATGAAGAGACTGTAATAAGATAAACAAGACTCTTTAGTTCCCTTTACAGCAATGTCCTGTCTGTGAAAGTGATGTTCTGTACTACTTGTTTTCTCAAGCCTTTCTTCTTGACCTCGTTGAAAACGTGTTGTGTTAGATCTGTGAATTGATTTACTACTTAATAAGTTGGGGTTTGGTCAGGATAATTCCCTAATGAGTTTGTTTACTCGCACTACAATTCCATGTAATGTTCTGTTGTATTTTTAAAAATAAATAAACATTGGAGTTTAACTATTGCAATGATTATGTAAGTGATGTTGCTGAATTGTTAATCATCAGTCCATATCTGCTACACACACACACACGTTTTCTGCACCATTCCCTCCCCAGTGCACCCACCCATCTTCTCCCAGTAAAGGTATTGTACTGTGTTCTGTATTGATCAGGACTGGCCTGTCTCTGTGTCCCAGACCCCCTAAACATATCACACATGAATTACTGGACCAAAACACCACAGCAGCTTTTACCTGAACCTATTAGGCGGAGGGGAAATTGTGAACCCAAGAGCAGACTCGGACAAGGAGACGGGGATGAAGTAACCAAAGAAGACCAGGTGCGGAGGCTGAGGCTGGAGCGAGAGAGGTTGAGATAGGGTAAGCAGGTCCGGGGATGAATCCAGGGGAGTAGTGGAGTGGGGAATCAAGGACAGAGTAGCAGGATGACGAGACGTGGGACAGGAGACAGGGACCAGAGTCAGAGCGAGCAGAACTGTAGTGGAGAGGAAAACAGCGTCAGGCAGGGAAACAGGATCTGAGTAGTAACAAATAGCTAGAGGCGTAGACTGACTCAGCAGAGATTACGATCTGGCAGCGTGGAAGTGGCAGAACTGAGTATTTGTAGAGGTCTTGATTATGGAACAGATTGCAGCTGGTGGGGATCTGCTCTGACTCCAGCACACTTGTCTCCGCCCACACAATCACACACTGAGAGAGAGGGAGAGACTACTGGGGGAGTGGTGGTAGGTCAAGGAGACACAGGATGAGCAGTAGAGGGCGTTGCAGGAGCAGATGTGACACGGTATGGGAAGAAGGCGGAGCAGACCGGAAGTGGGTTTAGTGGAGGTTTTGTTGCGGGCACAAATTAACAGGCTGAGACAAACTCCCAAACATCTCTCTCCATGGTGGGCCACCAAAGGCGCTGATGCAGGAATGGCGAGGGTCCAGTTCATACCAGGGTGACAGGTGAGGTGGGTGGAATGGCCCCACTGAGGAACATCAGAACGAACTTAATCTGAAACAAACAGAGCATTACTAGGACCATTACCCGGGTCAGGCTGGTTCTGCCGAGCCTGGCGGATACGGGACTCACAATGGTTTCTGGCTCGGTACCCGTGTTGTCGGTGGTGAACTGGCAAGAGAGGGCATCAGGCTTGGTATTCTTTGAATCGGGTCGATAAGTGAGTGTGAAACTGAATCTACCGAAGAACAAGGCCCACCTGGCTTGCGGGAGTTGAGATGTTTGGTGGTCTGGATGTAGGACAGGTTTTTTTATAGTCAGTCCACACGATGAAGGGAGTTACAGAGCCCTCCAGCCAGGGATGCCATTCCTCCAGAGCCAGCTTAACTGCCAGGAGTTCCCGGTTTCCAATGTCAAAATTCCTCTCTGCAGGTGAAAGCTTACAGGAAAAGAATGCACAAGGGTGGACCTTCTGATCAGAGGGTGAACGTTGAGACAGAACAGCACCTACCCCGGTGTCAGAGGCATCCACCTCCACGATGAACTGGAGTTCTGGGTCGGGCTGAGTAAGGACCAGAGAGGAGGTGAAGCGACGCTTGAGTTCCAGGAATGCTTCCTCTGCCTCAGGACTCCAGTGGAACGGAGTGGAGGTGGAGGTGAGAGTGGTGCGAGGTGCTACTAGACGGCTGTAGCTGCGGAGGAAACGTCTGTAAAAATGTGCAAACCCCCAGGAAACGCTGCTTCAGGTTGGAGGGCGCAGGCCACTCTGTGACTGTCATGACCTTGGCGGGGTCCATACGTAACTGTCCCTGTGCAATAATATAACCCAGGAAAGACACTGAGGCAGCATGGAACTCACATTTTTCAGCTTTATCAAAAAGCTTATTCTCCAACAGCCATTGAAGAACTTGGTGAACGTGTTGCTGGTGAGCCTCAGGGTCCTTGGAAAAAATCAGGATGTCATCTAAATAGACAAAAACAAAGCGTTCAATCACATCCCTCAGCATGTCATTGACTAGGTTCTGGAAAACAGCAGGGGCATTAGTAAGACCAAAAGGCTAGACCAAATACTCAAAGTGACCCAGTGTTGTGTTGAATGCAGTATTCCACTCATACCCCTCTCTTATGCGGACAAGGTGGTAGGCATTCCGGAGGTCGAGTTTGGTAAACACTGTGGCACCATGGAGGGGGTGAAAAGCAGAGCTGATGAGTGGCAGGGGGTAGTTCTTAACAGTGATATTATTCAGCCCACGGAAGTCTATCCACGGCCTCAGTGACCCATCCTCCTTCTTCACAAAGAAAAACCCAGCATCAGTTAAACTGGCCTGACAGTGGTGGTGATGGGTGGGATAAACAAGACTCTTCAGTTCAGTTTTGTCCTGTCTGGGAACTTGATGTTCCCTATTACTTATTTATTTATGTCTTAAATCTTCTTGACCTAATTGTGAACGTGTTATATGAAGCCCTGTTTAAGGCTATAACTAGTGCTAGCATGTGTCCTTTGTCCTGATCTTGTTCACAATACATGCTGACTACACCAGCAACATGAGTGCGCCAACACAGATGTTGATTTTATCCATCCACACCAGAGGCCATCTTAACACGCAGGTTAAAATATCAAAACCAACTGTGAACCAACTATATTCATTTGGGGGCATTATGAAACATTAATGGACCTTTATCTTGCTATTGCTAACTAATTTGTCCTGGAAGATGAACATTGTGTTATTTCACCTGTAATGTATATTGTCCTTTTTTTTAGCTGGATCTTTGTAAGATTTTGACCCAGAGTCGTACAAAATGGTGTGTTTCTCTACTCCAACTATTTTAACACTAGAAAAGATGGAAATTGAGCAATCCCGTTCTGAACCAATGCATTTTAACAGTCTAATAAATATAATCATTTGGTTGTGTCATTTAGTTGTGTTTATGTTTATGGAGGTCTTAGATAACATTATAATATGAAAAAAAAGCATTTTAAATCATTTATGTTACTGTAGGTCGGGTGACCTAATGTCAAGGATTGTGAGGGACAATCTAGCATTTTGTCTCTTTGTCCCAGAACCAAACAATAATTTCCCTCATTTTATCAACAAATTCAAACACCACTCACTTAGAAAAAAAGTTGGATTTGTCCTGTATTTCAGTCAGACATTCCGACCTGTTTTTTGTAATCATGTTGCATATATTAAAATATATACAGTACCCTATATCATAAGGATGTGGTAGCCTAAGCCTACTGGTGATGTTAAACACTTCTCCAATGTTTGTTGAGATCTGATATTCTGCGCAGCGCAAGACAAAAAGTGGGCCAATGTCATAGGCCTATTCAACCAATCATATTTCTCAAATCCTTTCGGGCAAAATTCTAGTCATGTCTAACTACGTACATGCTTTTGATGAAGAGCTACAAAAGTAAGTAAATAGCCATATTAGACTGAAAGATATAAGTACATTTTGTCAAACTTTGTGAGGCTCTCCATGTTCATTCATTAGCTGCACATTACAACATATTTTCTGCTACTTCATTCAATCCCGTTTTAAAAGTGTCCCTTCCTGTTTTACATTCGATGAGACCAACTCCAGGGGTGTAGAGCTGCCAAAGATTCACCCAGCCACTTCTAACAATGGTGCTGAATCAATGTCTTCTACGGTCACATAATGATTCATTCGTATAACTAAATATTATAGCATAACGTTACTGTTATTCCAAAAACACAACTAAGCAGAATGTGTTTTGATTGAAACAAAATATAGGAAGGCTTTATAGGTAACACCGTCTGCTCTAATGTTCTCAGGAAACAGTCATTCAAAAAGGTCTAAATGCATATTCCCATGAAACTGATTGAGATCAAAGGATTGGTATGTAGACATAGTTTGGACATTTCACTGGTAAAATGTGAAGAATTATCATTCATGATTGACAGTGATGTTGCCATGGCCTGTTTTGAAATTAGGTATGCCTAACTTGGTGTTTGAGGGTATTAAACATGTAAAATCTTCTTGAGGCAATATGTGTGGGCATAGGCAGGCATTTTTGCATTTTTATGCACATTCTATAATGATTTCAATAGACCCCTTTCCAGTACATGACACACTGACGTCACACACGGATGGATGCGCGCGACTCTTGACAGCAGTAAGCAAGCCATTGCCATCTGCACCCATTCAACATAGCCTAGATTCACATTTTTATTACTTCTAAACAAAATTACTTTTTAGGTTCTCATACGCACTGGCGATTTTAGCATGTAAATCTTGGTGGGGCAAAACATTTTTTTATTGTTTTTGATGCATGCCAGCAAAGCCACTACAGAACACAACACTAAACAATTCATTAATTGCACTATAACGGTAACAAATGGTGCCCACAAACTGTTTGGGCCTACATAAAGCTGTCCCAACAGCAGTCCCAACACCTGACCACTGCTGGCAGCAAAACAGTTCATTCTGCCTCATTTACTGTGACTATTAAAATCTAGGCTAACCAGAAACTGTGGATGGAAGGAGGCATTCGCACAAAACTAAAAGCGCGATCCACCGCATTTAACCATGGAAAGAGGTCTGGAAATATGGCTGAATATAAACAGTGTAGTTATTCCCTCTGCAAGGCAATCAAACAAGCGAAATTCCAGTACAGGGACAATGTGGAGTTGCTATTCAACGACTTAGACACAAGATGTATGTGGCAGGGTCTACAGGAAATCACGAACTACAAAAACACAAACAGCCACGTCACAGACACCAACGTCACGCTTCCAGACAAACTAAACATCTTCTTTGCCCGCTTTGAGGATAATACAGTGCCACCGTCGCGGCTCGCTAACAAAGACTACACCCCAACACTCTCCTTCTCCGTGGCTGATGTAAGTAAAATACTTAAACTTGTTAACCCTCACAAGGCTGCTGGCCCAGACGGCATCCCTAGCCGCGTCCTCAGAGCATGCGCAGACCAGCTGGCTGGTGTGTTTACGGACATATTCAATCGCTCCCTATACCAGTCTGTTGTCCCCACATGCTTCAAGATGGCCACCATTGTTCCTGTACCCAGGAAGGCAAAGGTAACTGAACTTAATGACTATCGCCCCATTGCACTCACCTCTGTCATCATGAAGTGCTTTGAGAGGCTAGTCAAGGGTCATGTCACCGCCACCTTACCGACCACCCTAGACCCACTTCAGTTTGCATACCACCCCAACAGGTTCACAGATTAAAAAATCTCCACACTGCACACTGCCCTATCCCATCTGGACAAAAATAATACCTATGTAAGAATGCTGTTCATTGACTAGAGCTCAGCATTCAACACCATAGTACCCTCCAAGCTCATCATCAAGCTGGAGGCCCAGGATCTCAACACCGCCCTGTGCAACTGGGTCCTGGACTTTCTGACAGGCCACGGCCAGGTGGTGAAGGTAGGAAACAACATCTCCACTTCGCTGACCCTCAACACTGGGGCCCCACAAGGGTGTGTGCTCAGCCCTCTCCTGTACTCCCTGTTCACCCACGTCTGCGTGGCCAAGTACGACTCCAACACTATCATTAAGTTTGCTGACAACACAACAGTGGTAGGCCTGATCACTGACAACGATGAGACAAAGGAGGAGACAAAGGAGCAAGACAAAGGAGCTGATCGTGGACTACAGGACAAGACGGGCCGAACAGGCCCCCATTAACATCAACAGGGCTGTAGTGGAGCGGGTCAAGAGTTTCAAGTTCCTTGGAGTCCACATCACCAACAAACTATCACGGTCCAAACACACCAAGATAGTTGTGAAGAGGGCACGACAACACCTTTTCCCCCTCAGGAGACTGAAAAGATTTGGCATGGGTTCCCAGATCCTCAAAAGGTTCTACAGCTGCACCAGAGAGCACCTTCACCAGTTGCATCACTGCCTGGTATGGCAACTGTTCGGCATCTGACCGTAAGGCACTGCAGAGGGTAGTACATATGGCCCAGTACATCACTACTGGCCAAGCTTCCTGCCATCCAGGACCTACAGTATATACTTGGCGGCGTTATAGGAAAGCCCCAAAAATTGTCAAAGACTCCAGTCACCCAGGTCATTGACTGTTGTCTCTGCTACCGCATGGCAAGCGGTACCGGAGCGCAAAGTCTAGGACCAAAAGGCTCCTTAACAGCTTCTACACCCAAGCCATAAGACTGCTGAACAATTAATCATATGGCCACCCGGATTATTTACATTGACATGTCCTCCTCCTTGGTTTTTACACTGCTGCTACTCGCTGTTTATTATCTATGTATAGTCACTTTACAAATTACCTCAACTAACTTGTACCCCCGCACATTGACTTGGTACTGGTACCCCCTGTATACAGCCTTGTTATGCCACTGTGCTTCTATGGCTATATGCACCATGCCAATGCCTACTTCATTTGTTCATTTAGCAAACAAAACATAATCCAGTGCCTTTATCACAGTCAACAGACCTAAATTTTAGCTTTAAAAGCTTAAGAAATGCCAAATGTTGGCACCCTCATGGCAAAATGTGTAGAATAGCATGAGATTAGCTATAAAACTGCACCTTTTTTTTCTTTGTCCCATGGCAAAGCGTGTAGAATTTTTTTCCATATATATTTTTTGGACCCACACAAATTTCAGCAGGCCCACCCACCAACGAATTTCTGTCTACACTACTGGTCGGGAAAGCTTCCGTTTTCTCTGTGTGCTCTTTGTAAACAAACATGCCATGTGACTGGCTCAATCAGCTGCTTTGGGGAACGGCTCCATAATGAACAAATAATGCAACAGGCAAAATTAACAACATGATCTGCAATATCTGCACAAGGTGACTGCAGGATTATTTTTTAAATCATACCATGGGTATATATGGTATACCGCCCAAGCCTTGCTGGAAGTGGTCAGTAAGAGCAGATCACAATCAGATCACAATGCGTCTTTTAATCGTCTACACCTGTCTAAAAAATGTGGGCACAATCAGAATGTGGGCACGATCAGGACAAAGGATACATGTTAGCACCAGGTATTAACAAGGCTTTTTATTTGCACTTTCCTCTTCCCAGCGCGCCCACCCATACCCTCCCAACAGAGGTCTTGTACTGTGTTAATGTGTTGACAGGGAGCCTACTCTGTAGTGGTCCATGGGATTATCTCTAAGTGCATACCAAATGGCACCCTATTCCCTCCATAGTGTACTTCTTTTGACCAGGGCACATAGAGTTCTAATGATCAAAAGTGGTGCACTATGTAGGGAATAGGTTGCTATTTGGGATGCAAGCCCTGCCTTGAAAGATGAAAGCTAGCCGTTGTTTATTGATCAGACCTGCCCTGTCTCTGTGTCCCAGAGCCCCTAAACGCATCACGCATGAATTACTGGACCAAACCATCACAGCAGCTTTTAGGAAGCAACATGACAACATGAAAAGGCAGCCATGTTTCATATCTCTGTGGTCATCATGGTGGAAGGTAAGTTGATCAGGGAGGGACTTACGGGGTGGACTTCTGTCAGGGAAGTGCAGGAGGTACAGTGTAAGGAACAGAGTAGGGAGGGGTGACATTAATAATTCTGTCTCATAAGTGATCCTGTGGTACCTCTGTTCACTAATCTCACGAGAATGATCTTACATTAGCTACAGTATTTGATTCCTTGTGGAATATAGGCAGGTTCCAAACCAAAAACACTTAAAGCATGAGGAGCTACAATACATTGCTGGAGAAGAGAAGTGTTTGAAAGTATTTAATGTTACGGATTTAAAGCTGCAATATGTAACTTTTTGGGCAACCCGAACAAATGCACATAGAAATGTGAGTTATAGATCTGTCATTCTCATTGAAAGCAAGTATAAGAAGCGGTAGATCTATTCTATGTGCACTATTCCTATGCTTCCGGTTCTTTAGTTACATTTTTGAATATTTGACCTTTGGTTGTGTACACCAGCTTCAAACTGTAGCGGTGCCTAGGTAAAATCAATGAGGAAGCAAAGCCAAGCCAGTGAAAAAGGCATATTACAACCTATGTTGTGATAATTGCGTTGTTTGCTCTATAACACATTCGTTCATATGCCACCGTGATATACAATAATGCCGTGACAACAAAAAGACAACAGTCACACAGTTGCGGAATAAATTCAATAACACATACATTTGTTTCATCACAAAACCGGATAGCAACATCTGTTCAGTGAAGTCCACAACACAAATATTGCATATAAGAAACAGTTCTATCACCTGCAGCATGGTCAAGCAAGTTAATGTTTGACAGTTTACTAAACAACTACTGATTTAGAAACACAAAGTTACTGTAAGTCAGCACAAAGACAACAGGAGCACTGCCTCGACAATTCAAGCACCATTTCAACTTAAACATGTAAACATCATCAAATCAACAAGACTGTATATGCTTAGCTAGTTTAATAGAATCAAAACCAGAGCAATTTCTGCATAGTGCATCTTTAAGTAGTGGAAAAAAGGAACTCCTTTTTGTTAAATGATTTAGTTTGATAGGCAACATCGTTTCCCTCTTAAAATAACAAATTATAGTATCTCATCCTCTAATGCGTGAGCTACTGAAAACAGCAGTGACCCTCCTGGTTTGGTTCTAGACACAGCTATTATCTCTCTGTAGAACCTGCAGAAGCCAGAATGAGTGTGACACAATGCTCACCGGAACTAAAGCTCTTTATTTCGTTAAGTTTTTGTACAATGTACAAAAAAATAAACGCAACAATGGACATTGATGGGAACTGGAACACACTATTCATACAAGTCAATCAAGAGCATCCCAAACATCAAATCAAACTTTATTTGTCACAGGTGCCAAATACAACAACCTTACCGTGAAATGCTTACTTACAAGCCCTTAACCAACAATGTAGTTCAAGAAAGAGTTAAGAAAATGTTTACCAAATAATCTCATGTAAAAAATTATAAAAAGTAACACAATAAAATAACAATAACGAGGCTATATACAGGGGGTACTGGTCAATGTGCGGGGTCCAGGTTAGTCGAGGTAATTTGTACATGTAGGTAGGGGTAAAGTGACTATGTTTAGATAATAAAACAGCGAGTAGCAGCAGTGTAAAAATAAATGGTCCTAGACTTGGCGCTCTGGTACCGCTTGCCGTACGATAGTGGAGAGAACAGTCTATGATTAGGGTGACTGGAGTCTTTAGAGAATTTTTTGGGCCTTCCTCTGACACCACCTAGTATATATGTCCTGGATGGCAGGAAGCTTGGCCCCAGTGATGTACTGGGCCGTACACACTACCCTCTGTAGCACCTTATGGTCAGATGCCGAGCAGTTGCCATACCAGGTGGTGATGCAAATGGTCAGGATGCTCTCGATGGTGCAGCTGTAGAACTTTTTGAGGATCTGGGGACCCATGCCAAATCTTTTCAGTCTCCTGAGGGGGAAAATGTGTTGTCGAGCCCTCTTCATGCTCAATGGGTGTTGACATGTCTGGTGAGTATGCAGGCCATGGAAGAACTGGGACATTTTCAGCTTCCTGGAATTGTGTAAAGATCCTTGCGACATGGGGCCGTGCATTATCATGCTGAAACATGAGGTGATGGCGACAGATGAATGGCACAACAATGGGCCTCAGGATCTCATCACGGTATCTCTGTGATTTCAAATAGACATTGATAAAAGGCAATTGTGTTCGTTGTCCATAGCTTATGCCTGCCCATTACCATAAGCCCACCGCCACCATGGGGCACTCTGTTTACAACGTTCACATCAGCAAATGAGCTTCCCTAAGACAGTTTCTGACAGTTTGTGCAGAAATTCTTTGGTTGTGCAAACCCACAGTTTCATCAGCTGTCAGGGTGGCTGGTCTCAGACGATCCCGCGGGTGAAGAAGCCGGATGTGGAGGTCCTGGGCTTGCATGGTTACACGTGGTCTGTGGTTGCGAGGCCGGTTGGACGTACTGCCAAATTCTCTAAAACGTTGAAAGCAGCTTATGGTAGAGAAATGAACATTCAATTCTCTGGCAACCGCTCTGCTGGACATTCCTGCAGTCAGCATGCCAATTGCACACTCCCTTAAAACTTGAGACATCAGTGGCATTCTGTTGTGTGAAAAACTGCACATTTTAAAGTGACCTTTTGTTGTCCCCAGCACAAAGTGCACCTGTGCAATGATCATGCTGTTTAATCAGCTTCTTGATATGCCACACCTGTCAGGTGGATGGAGTATCTTGGCAGAGGAGAAATGTTCACTAACAGGAATGTAAACAAATTTGTGTGCAAAATGTGAGAGAATTAAGCTTTTTTGTATATGGAAAATGTCTGGGATTTTATTTCAGCTCATGAAACATGGGACCAACACATTACATGTTGCATTTATGTTTTAGTTCAGTATAGATTAGACAGCGTATCCAATCATGGCCTGGTACTAGGGAGCCACCCTCCACCCCACTGGCCCCATGCCCACAGAGAGTACACCATCTGGGGACCACAGAGCCCTCACCTCTACCCCCACCAGCCCCTCGCCACCTTGCCTTTTTTATTCTGTGTATAGTGTGGAGCCATAAAACACTGTAACTATTAATTAAAGCTCTTCATATCTCTGGACAAATTCTGTACTAAAACACAGTTTGCAGATTGAAGACATACACTCACTAGCCAGTTTATTTGGTACACCACCCCGTTCACGAAAATGGATCGTTCCTACAGACAGTGAGTCACATGGCCGTGGCTTGCTATATAAAGCAGGCAGACAGGCATTGAGGCATTCAGTTACTGTTCGATTGAACATTAGAATGGGCAAAACGAGTGACCTAAGCAACTTTGAGCGTGGCATGATCGTCGGTGCCAGGAACGCCGGATCCAGAATCAGAAATGGCCGCCCTCCTGGACTTTTCACACACAACAGTGTCTAGGATTTCCCCAGAATGGTGCGACAAACAAACGATAATCATGCAAGCTAACATGCAGACCACAAACAGCATGGACCAACATCCCTTTGGAACATTTCCAACTTGTAGAACACATTCCCCCAGAAAACTTCAGGCTGATCTGGAGGCAAAGGCGGGTCCGACCCGGTACTAGATGGGTGTACCTAATAAACGGTCTGGTGAGTGTACTGTACCAAAGTGATGTTGCAGCAGGAGAGGTGTTAGCGTTTTCCATTATTTCCTTCCCTCTACTTCCTCTGAATTGTCACAGTGCAGTTCCAGGGCTGATTGCCGCCGGTGGGCATGAACACAACTGACAGGGAGAGAACACACATACGTACACACACACAGGGAGTTTAAACTCTATGACTTCATCTGTCTGGGTGGGTTGTTGGCCTCCTCCGTGTAAGCTGTAATTCAGTGTGTCATCGCCCCCCTGCAGCACGTACAGTATGACACACTGACACACACACACACACACCACAGTGAGGTAAACATTGCCTCTCTGACATGCCTGATCATCCCCATCTCCTCCTAGACTCAGGAGTGGGATGAAGGGCAGCAGAAAAAAACACATTCCATTTGCCGAGGGGCGTTGGAGCTCCGCACTGTAAACAGTTTTTCACTGTCACTTTCTGCTCCCTGTCTGAGTAGTAAAAATAGGTGACTATTTGTGAGGTTCCCATATATGTATGGATAAAGGGCTGTCTAGTTGTGGATAAACAGGAGTAGGCATCAAGGGAGAAGGGTGTGAGTTTGAAATAAAGACCTGCCACTCACCTTGCACCAAAAGTCTCAGCAACACAGTTCTGTGCCTGAAGAATGTTCCGTGTTTGTTCAGTTCGTCTGGCCTGGGAACAGAAGGCTGAGTAACATTTAACACGTTGTCATCTTTCACACCACTGACTGGACTCCCACTCTTTGAAAGTCAGTGGGGCTTTTTAACAGCAAGTTATAACAACTTTTTTCTTGCCAAACAACCACCTGTTTACTTAGTTTCAATAACAAATTGTATTTATTTTATTTGAGCTTTTTCACTGGTTTGCTCTTTGTGACTGATTTATGGAAATTGGATGGGTGTCTTGTCTTTGCCATTTCAACTAGCCTAACAAACTGTCACGACTTTCCCCAGTCTTGTATAAAACTGCAGCTTCAATAGCCCTACAGTCGTTGGTTTTGCAGTTATGAACTCTTAAACTCTATTAACTGTATTCTTCCCCAGGGGAATAAAAAACACAGAAACGGAACAGGTAGCCGAGGTTTGTTTTTCTAAATCTGTCAGTCATCTCTGCTCAACACATGGCCAGCTTGCTGAGTCGTCAGCCCATCTGCATGCAATTACTATAGGCTTCTTTTGACACTAATGGAGCTATTTCAGAAAGCAATAAACTGTGGGGAACATTAGCTGAGATGCAGAGGGGAACACACTGAAATGAAGAGTAGCTGACGTGTGGCACATCGCTAAGATGTCTCCCCCAGGCCTCCAAGGGGAAATTGTTATTCCAAATAATACTATTAAATTGAGAAGGGGGAAAAATGAAAGAAATAAACCACATGTATTCGCCAAGAGATAGAGTAACGAGACGGAAGGCAACGGCTCACGTTGAAGATGTGAAAAAAACACTGTGTTGTAATGTAGCCAATCAGGCAGTCTCACCTGTCGTCCTTTATGGTGCTCTGTCTCTTTAATTCTCCCACGTTCCCCTCCATCTATGGTGTTTTTACACATGATTGCATGTGCTTGGCATGCTGACACTGAATTCCTCCATATTACTAATTGAACGAGCAGAAATAGAAGCAGAAATAGTAGCATGATTAAAAACAGAAATCCAATCAAATATGCTTATTTAATGCAAGTCCACAGATGAGGTTAACTATTCAATAAAGATGTACAGCACACATTTAGAAATAAATCCCTCTCACTGTTCATCAAGCAATCCCTTCAACAATGCTAATTAATCACACTATCTTTTCCCACACTGGATACATCAGCCCTGGCTCCCCTCTTCAATTAGATTTACCTTCATACTGTAATGTTAGTGTTTGGATTAAGTGGAATTACCCAGGAATACTAATGTTTTAAATCCTCCTTAGCCTTTGACTCATTGTGTATCAGCCGCTTGACAGCTATCTGGGATTTAACATGCTGTGTTGTGGGGTTTTATATAGTATGTTACGCAAAAATATGCCACAGATATTAGCAGGAGCTTCCCTGTTGGGTTGGAACCCTAGTCAGTCAGCTCTGTGTTCCAACTCAGAGCTGTGGAATGATTCCATCATTCTGTAGATTTCTTACGGGTTCCGTCAGAGGATTTTGCTGTCCCTGTATGGTCTCCTTTAGAATCTCTGGATGGTTATTAAAACCAAAGAGTAATGGGGCAGAAGTGAAGAGGCAAAGGAGAAAATGAGGATATCTGGGGGAAGGAAGAAGAGAGAAGAGAAGGAGGGGCGGAAGGGCTATTGTTCTCTGCCTCTTCAATCTTCTCCTACATGATAGGGTTTGATTTTCAAAAGGCAGCTTTGTTATAAAATGGGTCCAAACCCAAGTTGAATCACACATTCAACATTTTCCTAGAGCCGGGTGATTCGTCGTGAGAGGAGAGTGACTGTGGAAATATGTAAATGTTCCCTGATACTCTCCCTGAGCGTCTTGCCTCACCCTCATCCCCACCACACACCCTCTCCCCCATTGTAAGGAGTCATTGACAAACTGTAGTGTGTAAAGTGGCTCCCCTGTAATCCATCACTGCAAACACCCTCCAAACCTCCCCACTCTTGTCTCTTTTTCTGTCTGTCTCTCTCTCCAACTCTGTCTGTCTCGCCATCTCTCTGTGTGTCTGTCTGTCTCTCTGTCTCGTATCTGGCAAGCCTTACTGAATTATTCATACAATATGCTTTCTGATTAGTCCCATCACTGCAGTATTTCAACACTCACTAAATGTATATTCTTTTTTTCCCGGCTGGTTTTTCTTTCTCTCCCCTATTCTATGCCTCCAAACACCATATTTCATTCTCCTTACTGCCATTCACTGTCACACAGATTTGCTAAACTGGATGTGACAGGGGAGAAGCTTTTTCATGCCTCTTATAAAAGCCATACATTTGGTTTAATGGACATTTCTCTTCCCTTTCCATTTTCTCTCTCTCCTGTTTTCATGCATTTGCCTTGACCATGAGGATGCTTCTTTTCGTAAGATGTTTAATTTTAGTTTGTCACAGGGATTCAAGGGCTACTATTTGCATATACAGTACCAGTCAAAGTTTGGACACACCTACTCACCAAAGACATCAAAACAATGAAATAACACATATGGAATCATGTAGTAACCAAAAAAGTGTTAAACTAAACAAAATATATTTTATATTTGAGATTCTTCAAAGTAGCCACCCTTTGCCTTGATGACAGCTTTGCACACTCTTGGCATTCTCTCAACCAGCTTCACCTGGAATGCTTTTCCAACAGTCTTGAAGGAGTTCCCACATATGCTGAGCACTTGTTGCCTGCTTTTCCTTTACTCTGCGGTCCTGTAGGCCAGGTCATCTGATGTAGCACTCCATCACTCTGACTGACCTTCATGTTTTAAAGTAATGATGGACTGTCGTTTCTCTTTGCTTATTTGAGATGTTCTTGCTATAATATTGTAACGACCCTGGGTTTATAAGCCCGGAAATCGGCTCTGCCACACGAGCATGCTTTTGCGGCACAGTCGATAGCGCGCCGGACCTCGGGCTAGAAGGTCGAGGGTTCGAGACCTGCTCCCTGCTGTTTCATTATTTCATTATTTCATGGTGTCAGAAGTGGGATCGGACCTTGCATCCACGACAGTGCGTGTGCTTGGCCGGTGAGCGCGTTCCTGTAAGACGTAGAGCCGCAAGCTAGCGCGAGGACGCGCTCTTTGAAAGGAGGAAGTAGTGTAACAACCCTGGGTTTATAAGCGCGGAGCGAGCATGCTTTTCCGGCACAGTCGATAGCGCGCCGGACCTCGGGCGCTATTTCATTACAATATGGACTTGGTCTTTTACCAAATAGGGCTATCTTCTGTATACCACCCTGACCATGTCACAACACAACTGATTAACTTTTAACAAGGCACACCTGTTAATTGAAATGCATTCCAGGTGATCTCATGAAGCTGGTTGAGAGAATGCCAAGAGTGTGCAAAGCTGTCATCAAGGCAAAGGCAAAGGGTGGCTACATTGAAGAATCTCAAATATAAAATATATTTTGTTTAGTTTAACACTTTTTTGCTTACTATATGATTCCATTTGTGTTATTTCATCGTTTTGATGTCTTCACTATTATTCTACAATGTAGAAAATGGTAATAATAAAGAAAAACCCTTGAATGAGTAGGTGTGTCCAAACTTTTGACTGGTACTGTATATGTACAAATGGTAGCCCTTGAAAAGTAAGTATATATATTTTTTGGTAATCAGCTCCTGTTTACATAAACAAAGAAATTAACTTGGAGTGTATCATTGTTTCCCAGCAGCTACTCTCAGGCTGCCTGACTTGTTTGAGCAGCCTAACTCTGCCAATATGCTTTTCTCCTCATCTATATTTTAGTGTACAGAGAAAGCAATAAGCTCAATGAATGAATTATAGGGACTTGTTTTTGGTTTGTAGGCTACCATTGTTGAATCAGAAAGGGAGAGTCAATGTGCTTGATACTGTATGTCACTGTGCGCTGAAAATGTGGGCTGCTTGAAAAGTCTAAATCTTCTGTCCTATTTTTCTTTTTTAGCTCTCTCTCTCTCTCTCTCTGTCTCTCTACATGAAACATCTACTGTAAGTAGCCCAGTATATTTTGGTTCCTTTATATAACAATGCACTGCTATTCAAGACCTACACATCTCTCCTTCTCTGTTGCTCTCATAGAAATGACATCCAATGATCCATTTCTTCACAGGTACTATACATGAAGAAACCTAAATATTCCCCAGGCATTAGCCATAATGCCTTATAATAACTAGACAGATCTGGAGGCAATACAGTTGTAACAGTCCTCAAAATGGTACGCTATTCCCTATATAGGGCACTGTTTGACCAGAGACCTATCAATCCCGGTCAAAAGTAGTGCACTATATAGGGAATAGGGTGCCATTTGGGACAAACCCATTTTCAGACACCCGTTTTAGATGTCTTCCAGTCATATGTGGAAGAAATCATGTAAAATGCCCTATAAAAACTAGCCAGTTCTGAAGGCCATACAGTTATCAGACTTGTAGAGCAGCAGACACTCGTTTTAGCCGCCTCCCACAGCTGCGACCTTCCTAATGAGGGTTGGAGGGGAGAGCTGCTGCTGTTTACTCCATCTCTCTGTCTCTCTCTCTCCCCCCTCTCTCTAGTCATCATTAAATATCATCTTACTTCCCCCTCCAGCCTGCGTGCCTTACATTTTAAGCTGTTCCAGTGTCATTTACACTGCCACACAACCAGTAATGATGTCAGGAAACTGCAAGGTACGAGCTGACAAATAGTTTTTTTTTTTACTCATCCTATAGGGAGATAAATATGAGTGGAAAATGGATGTGATAGATGCATCTATGACATCCATTTGCATCTATCACATCCCCTGGGACCTGGGGACCTATGCAGTCATAAGTAGCATGTTTATGGATCATTTGATCCCACTTCATGAAACAGGAAGAGAAACGTAATCAAGATGTGAGCAGCTGCCTAGTTTTCCCTAGTCTTTCTGTCTCTTTAATTCTAATCACTTTTTGCTCTCATCAAACCCTCATCAAGTCTCGTCATGTTTGACATTACACACTTGAATACATCCTCAGAACAGGAAAAGGGTTTTTAGAGAAGTTCAGACTGTAAACATTAGATGAGTTCTACAGTACATCGTGGAACAAAGCAGTAGAATAGAGAACTATGGAGATAGAGCAACAGTAAAACAGTGCTCTAGTGCTCTCTAAAGGCCATTCTGGAACAGGGCATGACTTCTCTTACTTTACATACTGTATGCTTTCTGTACACATTGCTTACATTGCCTGCTGCTGTATGACCTGGAATCAACACTGAACAGTGATGAAATGGTGTGATATTCCGTTTAGTTTCCAGGTTAACTGCTGACTGAAGTTGACTGAAGTTCAGGGATGTCGTGCTAGAGAAGGATCTCCTGCTAGAAAGGACCCACAATGACAGTGATGTCGTGCTAGAGAAGGATCTCCTGCTAGAAAGGACCCACAATGACAGTGATGTCGTGCAAGAGAAGGATCTCCTGCTAAAAGGGACCCACAATGACAGTGATGTCGTGCAAGAGAAGGATCTCCTGCTAAAAGGGACCCACAATGACAGTGATGTCGTGCTAGAGAAGGATCTCCTGCTAGAAGGGACCCACAATGACAGTGATGTTGTGCTAGAGAAGATGTCCTGCTAGAAGGGACCCACAATGACAGTGATGTTGTGCTAGAGAAGATCTCCTGCTAGAAAGGACCCACAATGACAGTGATGTCGTGCTAGAGAAGGATCTCCTGCTAGAAGGGACCCACAATGACAGTGATGCCGTGCTAGAGAAGGATCTCCTGTTAGAAAGGACCCACAATGACAGTGATGTCGTGCTAGAGAAGGATGTCCTGCTAGAAGGGACCCACAATGACAGTGATGTTGTGCTAGAGAAGGATATCCTGCTAAAAGGGACCCACAATGACAGTGATGTCGTGCTAGAGAAGGATATCCTGCTAGAAGGGACCCACAATGACAGTGATGTCGTGCTAGAGAAGGATCTCCTGCTAGAAGGGACCCACAATGACAGTGATGTCGTGCTAGAGAGGGATCTCCTGCTAGAAGGGACCCACAATGACAGTGATGTCGTGCTAGAGAAGGATCTCCTGCTAGAAGGGACCCACAATGACAGTGATGTTGTGCTAGAGAAGATCTCCTGCTAGAAGGGACCCACAATGACAGTGATGTAACAGACTTTTAGGGCACAGCCAGGCAGCAGATAGTTTGTTTACCCTGGAGGATCATATGTTTGACTGCACCATGGAGATTAACCTATTGAAACATTGATGCCTGTGTTCCATTGAGGTATTCCACAAGCATGGTTTAAGCCTCACAACCTGCCTAAGTTTCTTCTCTGTGGCCACTTCACTTTAAGAACAACAAGAGAAAGGAACTATCTCTTTCTGTGTTGGTAAGTGGAAGTGCTTCACAGCTACTTACCCATATTTTATGGGGAAGGTGAAACAAACTGACTGTTCTGAGAATATCCTTCTCTGTAGGTCTCACAGTATGCATGGCTCTAGATCAAAAATGCACCAAAATGTGAATACCGGTACGAATGTAAATATTAAAGCATGTAAAATGCAGGTCACAGTGTTATAGCTACAGTTCTGAGGTGAGTCATGTCAACAACATCTCCATCTGACTAGGAGAGCCAGGGTTGGAGGAGCGGGAGCTGTGTGTGTGTGTGTGTGTGTGTGTGTGTGTGTGTGTGTGTGTGTGTGTGTGTGTGTGTGTGTGTGTGTGTGTGTGTGTGTGTGTGCGTGTGTGCTGTCTGAAGCAGACAGAACCCTCCCCCACTCCTTCTCCTCCTCATCCAGTGTCATTTACAAGCCTGTCCTATTCTGAGCTACGATTACACACTGCCTCTTCACTGATTATGGAGAAACGTGGGTTGGCAGGACATAGCACAGAACATAGCCCAGCTGGGTACAATTTAGCAGCACAACATACACACACTTATGCAACCACTCTACCTTGTCATGGTCTTTTCACTGCTGTGTTCCCCTATGCCTCCCCAGAGGAATCATTAGTGTTTTGTTAGTGGTAAATATTGTAGATTTTGTCACCTGATTGCATTTCCCTGCTGGCTCTCAAAATCCCCTGAAGGTGGACACTATGCATGATAATAAGTTGGGTTATACAGTACATCACAGGTGGCTGGTGGTACCTTAATTATGGAGGACAGGCTCAATTGCTTGAACGAAATGAATGGGATGGTATCAAACACATCAAACACGTGGTTTCCATGAGTTTAATACCAATCCATTTACTCCATCCAAGACATTTATGAGCCGTCCTCCTCTCACTAGCCTCCTGTGCAGTACATGTCCAGTATGTATGATGGATACTGTACATATTCCTACTGTATACAGTTACTATTCCACTACAGCAGATGGCGCTAAAAATCCTGTCGCTTCTTCCCGCTTCACCGTTACGTGACCGGATATGCGATTTCCAAAACATTGGTGGGATGTGCAGGCTAATACAATGAAGCTCCGAATAACTCCTAATGTATGCACTTGGGGTTATTTTCTTACAACTGATGATATGCAGGTACCCCGAAAGCAGTTTTAGTTAGCAAACAAGTTAAATGTATTTGCTTTACCGACTCGTTCTTGCAGAGTACAACCATGTTGAATAGCTAGCAAGCTAGATAGCGTTCAAGCTATATTGTCTGACTGACTGACCAACATTATTACTGACAAAAACGCACAGTACACGGAGGGAGATGGCTGGTCAACTACTTGAATTTGAGACGGAGATGTTCCTGAGTTTGTTTGGCTCGGACGGGCTGCTGGTGACTGCGGAGGGCATGGGGATAGACCGCATCCTGCTGCAGTTCATGCGGGTGTACTCCGAGGAGGGGAGTCTGGTGCTGCTGCTGAACACTACCACGCCCGAGCAGGTGGGTGATAAATAGCGGTGCTAGGGGAACGAATGGTCAGGGGCCCAGTTCAGGAGGGGCCAACGTTACACAACGATTATAGGTGGCTACTTGTCATCACCTGTTTGACTTTCAAGGTTGCATCAGGAGGGCTTCAGCTAGGATGGACCCCCCTTGGTTGCAGATCTTGCATGAATCGAACTCTAGGTGAAGTTTGAACAACGTTACATGTCTTTCTATGTAGAAAGTTTGTAACAGTAACCAATAACCCATGTTCCTATTTGTGCTTCTATTTCCTCTGCTAGGAGTTCTTCACAGAGCAGCTGCGAGCTGAGGGAGTGAGCCACCTGCCCCGGACAGTGACCAGTGATGTTCAGAGTACAGAGCGCTACGAAGTTTATACACAGGGAGGGGTCCTGTTTGTCACCAGCCGTATCCTAGTGGTGGACTTCCTCACTGACAGGATACCTGCACACCTCATCTCGGGTCAGTATATAGTGTAGGCAAAACTATAGTTTTTACCTACCAGTTATATTAGTATGGATAATGGTACCAAATGGTCCTGGATACAAATCAGACTGGGATGTGTGAAGACAATGCCCTAAGATGTAGTTGCTCAAAAGGACACTCATATTGCTCTCTCTGTCTAAGCACTATCCTTTCTCTGTTTGTGCTGCTTCACTTTATTTATTTACCTTGTTTACACCGACCCACAACTTTCTCTGTTTTCCCCAGGTATACTGGTGTACCGGGCTCATAAGATAATTGAGTCTTGCCAGGAAGCCTTCATCTTGAGACTGTTCAGACAGAAGAATAAGACAGGCTTCATTAAGGCCTTCACAGACAAGGCCACATCCTTCTCCTCAGGCTTCTGTCAGGTGGAGAGAGTCATGAGGAACCTCTTTGTCAAGAAACTTTTCCTCTGGCCCAGGTGGGTGGGGGAGACCTTTTTATTTACTTTTTTACTCCTTTGTGTGGTACCTTCTTGGATTATTGATGATGATGGATAGTTCTCTCTTTCTGCTCCCACCTCTCTCTCTTTTTCTCTCTCTGTTTCCCCGCCTCTCTCAGGTTCCAGGCGTCAGTGAACTCGGTTTTGGACAGACACAAGCCAGAGGTGGTGGAGCTGCATGTGTCTCTGACCCCGGCCATGAGGGCCATCCAGAGCTCTGTCCTGGACATCATGAACGCCTGTCTGAAGGAGCTGAAGCGCTACAACCCCACGCTGGAGGCAGAGGACCTCTCCCTGGAGAATACCCTTGGGAATGCCTTCGAAAAGGTCAGACTTGTTTGTTACATAGGAATTAAGCATCAATACCCACTGGAGTAAACTAACTACAACTTATTGCAGTTCAGCAATAACCATTGTATGCATAACACAACTCAATGTGAATGTACATTTATTGTTCTTCATATTAGCGTTAGTGATATAAAAATATGACTGCACACTGCTCGTCTCCAGACTAAAGGTCGACCGAATATGATTTTTCAACGGCGATACTGATTATTGGAGGACCAAAAAAAGCCGATACCGATTAATCAGACGATTTTATATATATATTTGTAATAATGACAATTACAACAATACTGAATTAACACTTTTATTTTAACTTAATATAATACATAAATAAAATCAATTTAGTCTCAAATAAATAATGAAACATGTTCAATTTGGTTTAAATAATGCAAAAACAAAGTGTTGGAGAAGAAAGTAAAAGTGCAATATGTGCCATGTAAAAAAGCTAACGCTTAAGTTCCTTGCTCAGAACATGAGAACATATGAAAGCTGGTGGTTCTTTTTAACATGAGTCTTCAATATTCCCAGGTAAGAAGTTTTAAGTTGTAGTTATTATAGGAATTATAGGACTATTTATCTCTATATCATTTGTATTTCATATACCTTTGACTATTGGATGCTCTTATAGGCACTATAGTATTGCCAGTCTAATCTCGGGAGTTGATAGTCTTGAAGTCATAAACAGCTCAATGCTTGAAGCACAGCGAAGAGCTGCTGGCAAATGCAGGAAAGTGCTGTTTGAATGAATACTTACGAGCCTGCTGCTGCCTACCACCGCTCAGTCAGACTGCTCTATCAAATATCAAATCATAGACTTAATTCTAATATAATAACACACAGAAATACGAGCCTTAGGTCATTAATAAGGTCAAATCCGGAAACTATCATTTCAAAAACAAAACGTTTATTCTTTCAGTGAAATATGTAACCGTTCCGTATTTTATCTAACGGGTGGCACCCCTAAGTCTAAATATTTCTGTTACATTGCACAACTTTCAATGTTATGTCATAATTATGTACAATTCTGGCTCTTCCTGCACAGAACGCAAGAGAAGTGACACAATTTCCCTAGTTAAAAGAAATTCATGTTAGCAGGCAATATTAAGTAAATTTGCAGGTTTAAAAATATATTATTGTGCATTGATTTTAAGAAAGGCATTGATGTTTATGGTTAGGTACACAGTGCTTTCTTCGCGAATGCGCTTGTTAAATCATCACCCGTTTGGCAAAGTAGGCTGTCATTCAATGATAAATTAACAGGCACCGCATCGATTATATGCAACGCAGGACAAGCTAGATAACCTAGTAATATCATCAACCATGTGTAGTTAACTAGTGATTATGTTAAGATTGATTGATTGTTTTTTATATGATAAGTTTAATGCTAGCTAGCAACTTACCTTGGCTCCTTGCTGCACTCGCATAACAAGTGGTCAGCCTGCCACGCAGTCTCCTCGTGGAGTGCAATATAATCGGTGTCCAAAAATGCCGATTACCGATTATGAAAACTTGAAATCGGCCCTAATTAATCGGCCATTCTGATTAATCGGTCGACCTCTACTCCAGACATTACTTAAATCAAGGCATCCACTGTACTCTATTGACCACTTACAGATTTTCTCTCATATTCCTGTTTGTTGTGCCTGTTTGACCCCCCAGACCATCCGTCACTACCTGGACCCTCTGTGGCACCAGCTGGGAGCCAAGACCAAGTCTTTGGTCCAGGACCTGAAGATCTTACGTACCCTGCTGCTCTACCTCACCCAGTACGACTGTGTCACCTTCCTCAACCTCCTCGAGTCACTCCGCTCTAGCCAGAAAAACTTTGGAAGCAACTCTGGTAAGAAGTTGTAAGAACTGTTCTTGGAGAGTAAGAGAATATGAATAGCTAACTGCATTGCTTAGTTTCATTGGAGAGCTATCATATGAAGGTCTCTGTGTTTCCCCTTCCATTATGTTCGGCAGCCCTAGATGCTGATTCAAAGAAAAATGTCACTTGACTGTGGTTCATTTCAACAGGGTGGTTGTTCCTGGACTCCAGCACCTCCATGTTTATTAACGCCAGGAGTCGGGTGTACAGCATTCCTGAGTCCAAGAAGAAACTCAAGGTGGGAGCTGACACAGAAAAACAACAAAGCACTTCAGGTAACTAACTGCTCTCAAAATATACATTCAAGCACAATCTCTATGGCTATATTATATGTAATTCTACTTCTTTCAGAGGAAGAGCTTGAACATTTCGCTACATCCACGATAACATCTGCAAAAAATGTGTATGCGAACAATACAATTTTATTTTATGCTTTCTGGAGCTGAAGAAAATGATTTTTGTGTGTCTGCCCCAGAGGTGAAAAGGGTGCTGGTGCTGGAGCAGAACCCAAAGTGGGAGGCTCTGACAGAGGTGCTGCAGGAGATAGAGAAGGAGAACAAGAGCTCTGAACTCAAACCAGGTCAGCCACTAGCAAATTACAATATAGACAAAGTATTGTATATGGACACAGAAAGCGTAACATATTCCTACCAAAGCTATGACATGCGTTGGTAAACTGTTCAGTCCTAGGTGGTGAGTCTCACTATTCTTTGTCTGATTCCCCAGGCCACATCTTGATCTGTGCCAGTGATGACAGAACCTGTTCTCAACTTCATGAGTACATCAGTCGTGGCTCAGACTCCCTACTCAATAGACTCTACGCTCGCACCATTGGCAAAAGAGATGCCCTGTTCGACCCAGACGCACACAAACAACAGGGCCAGAGTTGGGCCAGAAAACAACAGCCTGAGAAAGAGACCAAAGGAAAAAAAGCCAAAGGGAATGCAGCAACCAAGCCAAACTCAAAGAGTAAAAAGAGGCCGTCTCTGACCCTGACTCAAATGGTTGGCAACAGAGTGATGGGCAGCAGTGGGGATGAGGGAGGCCTGATGGAAAAGGAGGAGGAGGAGGAGCTAAAGTTAGACTTGTCGTCTGACGCCTATTACGGTGTTCTGAAAGAGCCATTGACTGTTATCCATCCTCTGAGGGGTTGCACTGACCCCTACAGTCTGACGCGGGTACTGCACGAGGTGGAGCCCAGTTTTGTGGTGCTTTATGACGCCGAGCTCAGCTTTGTTCGTCAGCTGGAGATTTACAAAGCCTCCAGACCGGGGAAATCACTGAGGTAATCAAACAAAACCTTTATCCCCTCATTCATTTTACACAGATCTTCTGAATTACATGTTGTTGTTTTCCCAGATGAAGTCACTCATGAAGCATTTCCTCCTCCTCTCAGGGTGTACTTCCTGATCTATGGTGGCTCCACAGAGGAGCAGAGGTACCTGACTGGTCTGGCTAAAGAGAAACAAGCCTTTGAACACCTCATCAGGTCAGACATCTGCTGCATTATATTATGATCATCCTTCAGTTTCCATACCATGTGTTAGTTTGTGAGCTGTGCTGACTGACTGGGTGTCTGTGTGTGTGTGATTGCAGGGAGAAGGCCACTATGGTGGTTCCTGAGGAGAGAGAGGGAAGAGAAGACACCAACCTGGATCTGAGCAGGAGTCAGGAGCCTGCTTACTCTACTACCAACACACGCAAAGCAGGTAAGTGATGTGATTAAATTGCATCTGATTTATTACACTGTGGGCGGCTTAGGTCTTACAATCCACATCATCTATCTGAGTCTGATTTGTTGATGTAATTTCATGTCATGTCTCTCCAATCAGGGGGCCAGGAGCAGCCCAAGGAGCCGTCCCGTGTGATTGTGGACATGCGTGAGTTCCGCAGTGAGCTCCCTTCCCTCCTCCACCGACGCGGCCTGGACATCGAGCCTGTCACCCTGGAGGTGGGCGATTACATCCTTACTGCCGACACCTGCGTGGAGCGCAAGAGCGTCAGTGACCTGATTGGCTCGCTTCAGAGCGGACGCCTCTACACCCAGTGCCTGTCCATGACGCGGTACTACCGGAAGCCCATCCTGCTGATCGAGTTCGACTCGGCCAAGCCCTTTTCCCTGATGGCCCGCTCCGACTTCCGCCAGGAGATCTCAGCTAACGACGTCACCTCCAAGCTGACCCTCCTCACCCTGCACTTCCCCCGCCTCAGGATCCTTTGGTGCCCCTCCCCACACGCCACCGCAGAACTTTTCCAGGAGCTGAAGAAAGGTCGACTCGAGCCGGATGCCGCCGCGGCCCAGGCCATCACTGCCGAGTCGGACACGGTGGCAGAGTCAGCTGACCTCTTCAACCCTGGGCCATATGACTTCCTGCTTCGGATGCCAGGGGTTAATGCGAAGAACTACAGGGCTCTGGTTAAACACGCAGATAGCCTGGCACACCTAGCCAAACTAAGCCAGGAAAGGCTAGCACAGATTCTGGGGCATGCTGGCAATGGGAAGTCGCTCTATGAGTTCCTGCATAATACTGTGGACATCCCTGCCCCTGCACAGAAAAGTAAATAGTCATACACTTTAAAGGAACAGATGCTGATATGTGATATCAGCTATGCTCAGGTTTGACTTTTAGAAAGACTATGGAAGGAACTGTGCCTTGTGTATAGACTGAACTCAATTGTGTTGTCATTGTATGTGTTTGTGAATTTTGTTATCCAACTTTGACTTTGTAAATCTTTGAATATGTAAATGGATATTTTGCTTACATGAGCTGAATTATATTTAGGATCTGCTGTTGGATTTGATACTTGCAGTATTGCAGTGGAAAACTGCTGATACAGAGGAGTCAGTAAGCAGAAAGTGTTTTAAATCGGGTGTGAAACATCCGGTCTGTGGGTGGTTTCATAAAAACAATCAAATAAATATGTGGGAGGAACGAAGTCAATATACTTTCAAATTACTAAAACCAAATAGAAACTAAAGCATCAAAAATTCCAATTTGACAGCAAGGAAATATAACACATTTTCAGTGCGGCCCTCCAAACCTCATTGATGATCAAATGTGGCCCCCGGGGCTAAATTTATTTGACACCCCTGTTTTAAAACAAATTAAAGTTTATTTGTTGCATTTACAGCACACAACAGATATTAATACTGCCCAGGGAAATGCTTAGTTACAAGCTCTTACTCAACAATGCAGTGTTTAAATACTAGGTTTTATTATGATGAATGAATTGTCTGATAATGTTGGTAATGAAACATGTTTATACTGTTTGTCAGAACTAAACTAGGGCTCTATTAAAATATTCAGGTATTGAACATTGGCTCTACATATATCGTTTGGTCTTATCTTTTGCAAAATAAACTTGCCAGAAAGTGCTTCATGATTTGTAATTATTTGTTTGCTCAGAGTTATATGATATATTGCTGCCAACGATAAACATGTATTTAAACACTTATGGGGTGTAGAATGATTTGCCATCTAAGTTGAAGACTCGAGCGCCCCCTGTGTCTTGAATGCAGGCGAGGCAACGCAAAGCTTCCGTTTGACTACTGATTACGTCACCAAATTTATCCGAACATATCAGCAGGAGCCATTTTATTCCGCGAATGAAACTTCCGATTTCCTAAAAAACACAAGACATTCTCCTAGACATCAATTGCAGTGTGTCGTTGAATCGAATGGTAAACCTTTTCATACGGCAATGCGAAGGAATTGGGTAAGATATTTGAACTGGGTAGGGCTGTCTTGTTTTTAACGTGCGAGCAGAACTAGCAGCATGGCTAGTAGCAGAGTAGCGTTAGTGAGTGCAGAGGTTGTTGATGCAGTCATGCCATGTAGAATACAGCGAGCTAGTTAGCTATCAGTGCGAGTGGTTAAAGCCACAGTAGACAATGTGTAAACTGATTTAAATTACAAGATGACAATATTGTTCCGTGTCTTTTCTTTCACCCCCCTATTGTATTCGGTTTACATGCTATCTTGCCTGTCAGATAACCGCACTGACAGGCTGTCTCTGTGATGTTGGAAGCTAGCTAACGTTAACTTCTCACAAATTAAAACCAACGTCTCGCAATTAACTGTAGTGCCTTCTCTTTAATCAGTCAGCCTACCAGTAACCGCTAGTGAACTGAATGCAATGTTTTTTGTGTATGCGGTGATATCTCTAGACCTCCCAGTAATGCCACCTGTTACAATGTAACGTTAGCAGCTAGCAAGTCAACACTGATATCCTACGCCATTTGCTTCATTATCACCAAGGATATATGTTAAAGGGCAGCCACATATTTTGTCAACTGTTAGCACTGTGAATGCTTGACTCTGCACACAGACACAGGTAACTCGGTGAGGTCAACGTGGGTCTCAGTCATAAATGGGTGAGGGAGGATGAGCCAGCCCCTTGGGATAACTAGCACCAAAGAGAGAGACTGGCAGATCAAAGAAACTAAAGATGAAAGTGAGGCTGAGAGTGAAGTGGTTGCTGCCTGCAACACATCACTGGATGATGACACAACACAAACACCTCACAACAGTCTTGCTTGAAATGGGATAAGGTAGATTTGAGATTTTGCATAGCACTTTGTCAGAGCCACATATGGCGCTGCCTTATGAAGCTAACAGATGGTGAGGAAAATAATAGTGAATTGTTCTGGCATACTGTGTTGTGATTTATAATCTGTCTTGCCAAACTTTTTACTTCTAACCGATGTTGCCAAGTTTTTAAAGCTCCTCTCCTCATCCTAACAATGTCTTGATTGTTGGTTCATTGGTTGCCAGAGTTAGGTTCTGTTTTTCCTGCACAAAAAAAAAATCTTATCCGGTTCTAACCTTCACACCAGAGTAACCTGAACCATTCACCCAATTTAAACCTCGTATGATGTCTCAATGAACTTTAACCTTTGGTCTATATATTAATGGATGCCTTCTCCTCTTGGATTTCTGCCTATTTTCTCTGTTTGTTGTGATATGGCCTCATGGGTCACAGATTAGGCTAGGTTTGTTGTGCCTGTCTTTCTCTAGAAGTCAGTAGAAGAGTCACAGTCAACTGTCATGTTCCACGCAATAACTTATTTCCCTCAAGGAGTAGGTGGGATGTGAGTGTGCTTTGGTTTTGTATTTGCATTCGACTTTCTACTTATTTAGCAGATCTTATCCAGAGCGACTTACGGCAGTGAGTTGTACTAGTCCCCTGTGGTAGTCTAGTTCCCACAACCCTGGAGTTGCAAGTGCCATGCTCAACCAACTGAGCTACACGGGACCTTTTATCTTGTCTGCATTAATAAAAAAAATGTGGGGGGGTGGGTGAAAGCAGTTGTCTAGCAGGAAATGGTTTGTCTGGCCAGCTTGCTGAGGTGATAGAGCAGACTTCCACTGTAGTGAACTCTATGCAGTAAAATACTAAAAAAGTCTAAATGTATTTGGATTTAAATATACTTTAAATATAAGTATAAATATTAAGCAAATCAGATGCCTCCACTCTTTTTATTTATTTTATTTATGGATAGCCAGGGGCACACTGGCTACACATAATTGACAAACAAAGCATTTGTGTTTAGTGAGTCCACACGATCAGAGGCAGTAGGGATGACCAGGGATGTTCTCTTGATAAATGTGTGAATTGGACCATTTTCCTTGCCTGCCAAGCATTCAAAATGTAATGAGTACTTTTGGGTGTCAGAGAAAATGTATGGTTTAAAAAGTACATTATTTCTTTTAGGAATGTATCGAAGTAAAAGTTGTCAAAAAGACACAGTAAAGATGCCCCAGAACTGTTTTTACTTAAGTACTTTACACTACTGACTCTGACATGAACCATAATAACATCAGCATTGGCCTTATCTCAAGAAAAAGCAGTCATTTTTGTTGGACTAGACTTGTGGGCTATTTCGGTCTGAGAAACCAACACCCAACAACCTTCAGTTTTATGAAAACGCAAAACAACAGTATTTTAAAGCTGAATTGTAAACACCAGCACATTTACATACACCTATAATCTCCAAAGCCATCTACCATTAGGCCTAGCTGGGCACGACCTTTTCCCTTCTGTGGGTTTCCCTTTGATGAACACATGGTACTTGTTGCTAATGCCTATAGCAGGACAGAGCAGTTGGGTAGGAACACGGTTGATATTTGCCACACATTGTCTAGTCATGCATGATGTTTGCTTTCCCTCTGACAGGACCAGGTACTTCCCTCTGTTTGAATGTAAGCAAACCTGTTGACCTCGATCTTCAGTGGTCAGTCACCAACTGTTCCTGGAGAGCAACAAGTTTTGTGCATGCTCACTGTTTTGTTCCAGCCCAACAATTAAAAACTCCTCCTGATTCAACGATCATCAATACCTTGATGAGTTGAATCAGGTGTTTTAACATTATTCCCGAGCGCGCACACTCTCTATCCAGGGTGCAGTGATTGTGGCCATTGGCAGCCCAGGACCTGAGGAGAGTGCACTAGATCCTCTGTAGCGGATAAACTGAGTTCTGAGGTGTTTTGTATCTTGTTTGAACTGGTTGGTGCTACTGTCACAGTTTGCCTTTCAGTAAAGAGCCCCTCATGTAGGTGAGAGCTTGTCCCGCTAATGTGTCTCCTTTCTGTCTCTTTCAATTTAAGGGGCTTTGTTGGCATGGGAAACATATGCTTACATTGCAAAAGCAAGTGAAATGGATAATAAACAACAAACATTAATAGTAAACATTGCACTCAAACTCTGTCTCTCTGACTCTCAATTTAATTTCAATGTAAGTCCTTTATTGGCATGGGAAACATATGTTGTCATTGCCAAAGCAAGTGAAGGAGATAATAAACAATCAAATGATCAGTAAACATTATGCTCTCAAAGCTCTCTCTCTCTCCCCCCTCCAGAACACCCTTCATCTCATGCCACAAAGACCGCAGCATGCTGTTGCTATAGCAACCGCCGCTTGCCGCTGCAGTCCCGGTGTTTCTTTGCAATACCTGTTTTTGTCTCAGGTAGCCTGTATGCTTTGGTACTTTGGCAACTAGTAAGTCTTTTTTTAAATTCTCCGCTTTGGGCTGGGTGTGTCAATGTCTAGTTTATACATGCAGAATTACTGTTACCTCAATTAGTCACGAAATCCCTAGTTTGAAAGTGTCTATTTTCAGTAAGTTGTGCTGTGCCATTTTTTAAAAACATTTCCCCCCACATGGACCAGCACCCTAGCAATTCAAGTTCCAGCCAATCAGATTCAGCCATTTGAGTGACCGCTAGCAAGAATCACATACAGCAGAGCAAGAGTGCAATGACGTGGTGCACATGGCTGTACCAGACAATCCCTTTGTCCTTTTTACTAGTGAACTATAATATCTCTTAACAGTCACCCCAGCATGAGTTTTCTTATGCGCGTGATGTCAGAATTGACTCACTGTTCATAAATGTGATCTTTACACAACAGGACAACTGCCCTCAAACCAGGACATGCTAATTATCAATAGGGTGTGTTTCAACTTGTCAATATTACATGATTTTCTAACAACAGTTTGAAATGAGGTATGTTCCCCCTCTTTAATTCACAGAAGTAGTTCCAAAACTTGTTATAATCCCATACCTCTTCAAACATTCAACCTCCAGCTGCGTACCCTCTCTAGCACCAGGGTCACCACACTCACAAATGTAGTTTTTTTGCCATAATTATAAGCCTGCCACACACGCATACATTTATTAAACATAAGAATGAGTAAGTTTTTGTCACAACCCGGCTCGTGGGAAGTGACAGAGTTCTTATAGGACCAGGGCACAAATAATAATATAATAATAATAATCTTGCTCTTTATTTAACCATCTTACATATTAAACCTTATTTGTTCATCAAAAGTTGTGAATAACTCACCACAGGTTAATTTGAAGGGCGGGCTTGAAAGGATGCACGTAACTCTGCAAAGTTTGGTTGTATTGGAGAGTCTGTCTTAAATAATTTTCCACACACAGTCTGTGCCTGTATTTAGTTGTCATGATAGTGAGGGTTGAGAATCGTGGTTGCAAAGGGCATCAGTGTCTTAGCGCGATTTGCCAAGGAAGGACACACTCGGCGCAGGCCAAAACAGAAATCTGGCAGTGGCTTCTGATTTTAAATTAAATTTTCACAGAACCGCTTGTTCAGATATTGGTAAGTGGACTGGAGGCAGGGCATGAAGGGATAACGAATCCAGTTGTGTCATCCGTCTCGGGAAAGTACCTGCGTAATTGTGTACCCAACTCCCTCAGATGCTTCGCAATCTCACATTTGACATTGTCCGTAAACTTGAGTTCATTTGCACACAAAAAATCATAATGATTGGAGTACCTGTGTGTTGTCCTTGTTAATCCAGACAGAGAAGAGCTCCAACTTAATCAATTTTGTCCCGCACATTGAATATAGTTGTTGAGAGTCCCTGTAATCCTAGCTTCAGATCATTTAGGCGAGAAAAAACATCACCCAGATAGGCCAGTCGTGTGAGAAACTTGTCATCATGCAAGCCGTCAGACAAGTGAAACTTATGGTCAGAAAAGACCTTTAAGCTCATCTCTCAATTTAAAAAAAAAACATGTCAATACTTTGCCCCTTGATAACCAGTGAACTTCTGTATGTTGTAAAAGCGTTACATGGTCGCTGCCCATATCATTGCATAGTGCAGAAAATACACGAGTTCAGGTGCCTTGCTTAACAAAGTTAACCATTTTCAATGTAGTGTCCAAAACGTCATTCAAGCTGTCAGGTATTCCCTTGGCAGCAAGAGCCTCTCGGTGGATGCTGCAGTGTACCCAAGTGGCGTTGGGAGCAACTGCTTGCACGTGCGTTAACACTCCTATGTCTCCCTGTCATGGCTTTTGTGCCATCAGTACAGATACCATCACATGTTGACCACCAAAGTCCATCTGATGTCACAAAGATGTCCAGTACTTTAAACATATCCTCCTCTGGTTTCCAGTGGTTTGCAGAAGAGGATGTCTTCCTTAATTTACCCCCCCCCCCCATAAATGTAACAGACATATACCAGGAGCTGTGCCAGGCCTGCCACATCTGTTGACTCATCCAGCTGTAATGCATAGATTTCACTGCCTTGTATGCGATGCAGGAATTGTTTCAAAACATCTAATGCCATGTCACTGATGCGTTGTGAAACAGTGTTTGATGAAGTCATGGCCTGCATACTGTGTTGTGTGATGTGCATCTTAGTGGCCGTTTATTGTCCCCAGCACAAGGTGCACCTGTGTAAGGATCATGCTGTTTAACCAGCTTCTTGATTTGCCACACCTGTCAGGTGGATGGATTATCTTGGCAAAGGAGAAATGCTCAGTAACACAACATTTAAGAGAAATAAGCTTTTTGTGCATATGGAACATTTCTGTGATCTTTTATTTCAGCTCATGAAACATGGGACCAACACTTTACATGTTATCTATTTTTGTTCTCCTTTTTTGAAGGTTGTACTGATTATGATGAGCTAATGCTAAGCCATTTGCTGTCTGTGTGGAGTTATGTTTGTTAACATCATTCAATGCATTCTGTGTGTCACGTAAATGTCTGTCAGACACACATTGTTTATAGCAAAACGAGGAGAAGGGATGGTTCACTCGCCTTTCAAGTAAACTTCTAAGTGAATGATGGTAGATTACGCACTCCCTTCAACATGCATACTGCAAATAGACCCAACTCATCTTGTCTCATTTTTGGTTGACGCAGAAAAACTAACATGGTGGCACGCACAAACTACCCACTGGGATTACTTTTGACTTTTAGAAAGTATTTTACTCAATTATTTCAATCACTGGTTAGCTCACCCATGATGTGATGAATTGTACGTAGTATTTGATATTAGCTAACTCATATTATGGTTTCTATCAGCCGATAGTTGGCTATATATGACTGCTAGTGTTAGCTCACTCTTTACTCAGTTAGCATTAGGACTATTGTAGCCTACATTTTCAGATTTGGATGAGTATTGTGTTATGCTACTTCTGTGACTGTCTGAACATTGCATCGATAATAAACTGCTCACATTGAGGACATAATATTGTAAAGACTGTGTAAAATGTTTCTGTGAAATAAGTGTGGCCAGCTCAAATGCTGACTGTTGTGTCAATTGTAACTACACGTTCTAATCACACTGGTTTGAGTCTACGCTGCAGGGACCGCTGTGTTCATATGCGTTAATGATTTTCTGATCTGATACAAATCTTACAAAGGTTGGTGGTCAAGGTCTTTGACATTCAAATTTGCACAAAATGCTTTCTTAGTTCTGATAGCGCATTAATTATAGTTTGTAGTAGAATGTAATTTTAAATCGTCTGTCTTCTGTTCCCAGGTCTGTCTCCATGGCTTAGTGTGCTGTAGCATTTGGACCCAGGCAGAAGTCTCTCTTCATCTTCTCCTTCTCCCAGCGGTGGTAAGGAATGGCATTATGAGAACGTTTCCATACCAAATGGTACTATATCGACAACTTAATTTTTTTTTATTAAGACTCCTATTAGGCTATATAAACACATTTTGGCCAACATTCAGTTGTCTAGTAACAGGTAGGCTTTTTACTAAAAATTAACCATCCATGGTAGAAAAGGTACCTACACCATTCAAACAGAAAGATTAGGCTGCATCAACCTACTTAAAAAAAAAAATGTTTTATTTTTTTATTTTATTTTTACCTTTATTTAACTAGGCATGTCAGTTAAGAACAAATTATTTTTAATGACTGCCTAGGAACAGTGAGTTGGTTCCAATGCTATTAGGCCTAAGTCTGATATTTAGGGCCAACTACTTAAATCTGGAAGATGGGAATCTGGTGTCTTAATAAAGGAAAAAGGAGTTCAGATGAAATTTAAGAGCTGAATCTGAGACTCAACAGCCTCTTTTGAAATGTCCTCTTTTAGAAACTCAGAACCAGCTGTGGCGGGCTGCACTCCCCTCACTAGGGCACAACACTGGAACTTTCAGACTCATGTTGTGTAGAACAGACTAGGGCCGTTGCAGTGACCGTATTACCGCCACACCAGCAGTCATGACCACAGTAAAATTCCACATGACCATTGAGTCACGGTAATCTCTTATACACTCTGGACATGCGTTGATAGTAGCCAACTTCTTAACGACCATCAGGTCGCTAATGGCTTGGTACTCAGTGCTCTATTGTCCCTCTAACCACTCTGACATTAGTGTAAATGCAATGAAAAATCACGTCAAACACTTAAGCCTGATACTGTTTCGCAGTTAACACTCACCTCACTGTGATTGATCAATTTGAAGAAGTTCAACAACATTTTTATTTCACTTTTATTTAACCAGGTAGGCTAGTTGAGAACAAGTTCTCATTTACAACTGCGACCTGGCGAAGATATAGCAAAGCAGTGTGACAAAACAACAACGGAGTTACACATAAACAAACACAGTCAATAACACAATAGAAAAATCTATGTACAATGTGTGCAAATGTAGAGGAGTAGAGAGGTAAGGCAACATGGTTGTTGTGGATGTTGTTTCACAGCCTAACACAATGAAATGGACCCTGCTTTCTGAGGTGATGATTAATTCATAACACCCAGACACATAAGCTCTAATACGCATAGTCCTATACAGTGCAGACTCCAGCCACCCTTGTCTCCCCCCCCCCCTTCACACCACTGCCACAATCTATGCATAGTCACTTTAATTAACTCTACCTACATGTACGTACTACCTCCACAACTAACCGGTGCCCCTGCACATTGACTCTGTACCGGCTCTCCCTGTATATGTTATTTTTTTACTGCTCCTCTTTAATTACTTGCTACCTTTTATCTCTTATTCTTATCTGTATTTTTTGAAACTGCACTGTCGGTTATGGGCTCGTAAGTAAGCATTTCACTGTAAGGTCTACTACGTCTGTATTCGGCGCATGTGACTAATAAAATTTAATTTGCATTCAAAGTATTCAGACCCCTTTATTCTACACTTGATTAAATAAGTTGTTTTCCTCATCAGTCTACACACAACCTCATAATGACAAAGCAAAAAAAGTTTAGAAATGTTTGCAAATTTATTACAAATTAGAAACAGATACCTGAACGGGCTCTAAAATTCTAAATCCAATAGCTAAATTATCCTTGGTATGACCATCTAAACAATTCCGTCTTTTTCTTGACTGACCGCCTGACAGAAAGTCATGACCGCCACATCCCTAGACACACACAACTTAGTAAGGGATCATGTCATGTGGAGTTGGGGATCATGTCAGCTCTATTCATTAAATCTCTAATGGGTTTTCTGCTATGTTCAGAACCTTGCACCCTCTTCAGCGCAACCCTAATATCACAGTCGGTCTCCAGCCCATCTTTCCTCTACCAGACAGACTGACGTTATTGTTCTAACCTGGGTCTAGTCTCCAGTGACATACGTTGAATACCCAGAGCCTCAAGATAAAGTAACATTTAATTTGAACTGTTTTTAAACTGGCTCATGTGGTGGGCTCGGCTACCTCTGTTTGGCTGAGGAGAGGTGGAAGACGAGTGCTGACTGACCAGGTTATAGAAATTGCTTGCCTCTTGAAATGTGAATATTTGTGTGTTTAGATGTACTTGTGTTGACACTTTGGTCAGTACATGTGATCTGAAATCAAGACTGCTGTAGATTGACAGTCATGTAAACCAATGCATAGAGGGGTTGATAGCTGCTTGGTTACTCATTGACGTCTGTAGTATCTAGTGTCCCCACTGTCACCAGTTTTTCTTCTTGGAAAAGAAAACATAACCATAGATACTGATAATGGATATTTGTCTCTTGAGGCACACTAAAGTCAGCCATGGCAGAACAGTGGTTGTCTTCTGTATTTGTGTGTGTGTGGGTGAGACTGCTGGGTCTCTTAGCAACAGTGGTCAATTAAGGAGTGGCTGCTCTCAAATCACTGTCTTCTGGACCATGTAAGATAATGTTTATTATCCCACAGATGTAACAGTTAAGTTATTGAAACGATTGGACCACAGCAACGGAATGGCAACAAACATCCCTCTCTTTGTTCATTACTATGTGGAGAATCCACAATCCTCAAGGGATTCACAGAAAATCCCTGATATGGTCTTAAGTATTGTATTCTGAAGTTGGTTACAGGTTTTTACATTTAAAAAAAAAAATGTGGTTGTTGTGAACAAAAGTTATGAAGTGTGTGAGTCCATGTACAGCCATATACCTAGATGCTTTTAAAATCTTTGTCCTTTAAGTTGGTACATTGGTTGGAATGTTGGTGCTGTTTCTAAGTCCAGAGGTGAAGCAAAGTAAGTACAGAGCTGCATGGTGCAATGCCAATACCAACATGTCAGGATTGTGCCCCTTAGCCCTAGATGGATGTGGTTTGAATGGCTGAACGGAGCTGATGGTGGGACCCGGAACCATCATCATAAACCGGTTATTCGGAACTATAGTTGCCAAACTGTTTGATTTTTTTCCCCTTAACACTAGAACTGCCTGGCCTTTCAGCCTATAGGTACCCGCTAGAGAACGTCATATGCATCAGATCAGTGGTGTGAAGTACTACCTAAGTAGTTTTTGGGGGTATCTGTACATTACTATTTTTGACAACTTTTACTTCATTTACATTCCAAAAAAAAAAGTACTTTTTACTCCACACATTTTCCCAGACACCCAACAGTACTTGTTACATTTTGAATGCTTAGCAGGACAGGAAAATGGTCCAATTAATACACTTATCAAGACAACATCCCTGGTCATCCCTACTGGCGGACTCGCTAAACACGTTTGTAAATTAGTGTTGGAGTGTGCCCCTGGCTATCCTAAATAAAAAAAGAAAATTATGCCCTCAAGTTTGCTTAATATAAGGAATGTGAAATGGTTTATACTTTTACTTTATAACCTCTTAAGGATCAAGTACCCCCCTTTTTTATCGTTTCACCTAAAATGACACGCCCAACTCTAACTGCCTGTAACTCAGGACATGCATATTGTTGATACCATTTGAAAGGAAACACTGAAGTTTGTAGAAATGTGAAATTCATGTAGGAGAATATAACACATTAAATCTGGTAAAAGATAATACAAAGAAAAACGTTTCTATTTTTTTTGTTGTTCCTTTGAAATGCAAAAGACCCATTATATGACTTAGGAGTCTAGCCACAATATTTTGGCCAATAGATGGCAGCAGTGTGTGTGTGCAACATTTTAGACTGAGCCAATGAACCATTCATTGCATTACTGTTCAAAATGTTGTATCAAGTCTGCCCAAATGTGCCTAATTTGGTTTATTTATACATTTTAAAGTACATAACTGTGCATGGCATTCTTTCACTGTAATACCTACTGTAAATTGGAGAGTGTAGTTAAATTAGCAAGAACGTCAGCTTTCTGCCCGTATAATACATGTCTATGTCCTGGAAAGTTTGCTGTTACAACTGTCATGCTAATCACATTAGCTCAACTGTCCCGGTATAGAGACACTGATCCTGTATATTTGAGCAGTTACATTTAATTTTGATTCTTAAGTATATTTAAAACCAAATACTTTTAGACTTTCACTCAAGTAGTATTTCACTGGGTGACTTTTACTTGTCTTTACTCAAGTATAACAATTGGGTACTTTTTCCACCACTGCATCAGATGCATATCAACCCGCAAGGTGTGCAAACATAAGCACCAACGCTTGATAAATAGTGCATAAACTATTAAATAATTAATTGCATGAAGAAATATTTGTGCAAATGTATAATTAAATAACAATAGTGTTTAGATGGTCAAGGATATGTTTTGTATAATTCTACAAACGGCTCCCGAGTAGCGCTGCAGTCTAAGGCACTGCATCTCAGTGCTAGAGGTGGCACTGCAGACCCTGGTTCTATCCCAGGCTGTATCACAACCGGCTGTGATGGAGAGTCCCATAGGGCGGCGCACAATTTGGCCCAGTGTCGTCCGAGTTAGGGGAGGCCGGGTAGGCCATCATTGTAAATAAGAATTTGTTCTTAACTGACTTGCCTAGTTAATTAAATTTTTCTAGAAACAAGTAGGCCTATAGCCTGTTTTTGTTTCCCTTACAATAAAAACAATGTAATCGATTTAATCAACTTTATTTGTTGATTTGATTCATTATACATTCCACTTACAGCTTATTTTGACAAAATAGAAAGGAAAATATGAATAATTAAACCAGCCAGGTGCACAGGTGAAATTATTTCCATATTCCAAAACAAAAGCACCAGTACATGAACAATTGTAAAGGATGAATTGCATAAAAAATATTAGTGGAAATATATTCATAAGTAATTTATTTTATCGGACACTATTGTGCCCGTATATACGCATGAATTTAACTTCTTATGGCTGCAATCCCGTTAACGGAATGATATGACAACAGCCAGTGAAAGTGCAGGGCGCCAAATTCAAAGCAACAGAAATCTCATAATTAAAATTCCTCAAACATACATGTATCTTATACCGTTTTAAAGGTCATCTTGTTGTTAATCCCACCACAGTGTCTGATTTCAAACATGCTTTACAGCGAAAGTACCACAAACGATTATGTTAGGTCACCACCAAGCCACAGAATAAACACAGCCATTTTTCCAGCCAAAGATAGGAGTCAAAAAGCCCAAATGGAGAGAAAATGAATCACTAACCTTTGATCTTCATCAATGACACTCATAGGACTTCATGTTACACAATATATGTATGTTTTGTTTGATAAAGTTCATATTTATATAAAAAAAATCTGAGTTTACATTGGCGTGTTACGTTCACTAGTTCCAAAAACATCCAGTGATTTTGCATAGCCTCATTGATTCAACAGAAATACTCATCATAAATGTAGATGATAATACAAGTTAATCACATGGATAGATAGATATACCTTATAGATATACTTCTCCTTAATGCAACCGCTGTGTCAGATTTCAAAAAAACTTTACGGAAAAAGCAAACCATGCAATAATCTGAGACGGCGCTCAGAAAAATAATCAAATTAGCCTCCATGTTGGAGTCAACAGAAACCAGAAATTACATGATAAATATTCCCTTACCTTTGATCTTCATCAGAATGCACTCCCAGGAATCCTAGTTCCACAATTGTTTGATTTGTTCGATAATATCCGTTATTTATGTCCAAGTAGCTACTTTTGTTAGCGCGTTAGGTATACAAATCCAAACGCTCGTGCATTACTTCGGACAAAATCTTCAAAAAGTTATATTACAGGTCGAAGAAACATTTCAAACTAAGTATAGAATCAATCATTAGGATGTTTTTATCATAAATCTTCAATAAAGTTCCAACCGGAGAATTCCTTTGTGTCTAGAGGAGCAAGGTCGATATCATGTGGAATGCGCGTGACCAGGAAATGATTCATTCAGCTCTTATTCAGTCCCACAACACAGTAGAAGCCTCATTCAAGTTGCTAAAGACGGTTGAAATCTAGTGGAAGCCCTAGAAAGTGCAACTTCATTCATATCCCACTGTGAATTCATTAGGGCCTGGGTTGAAATTTAACCAACCTCAGATTTCTCACTTCCTGTTTTGATTTCTTCTCAGGTTTTTGCCTGCCATATGAGTTCTGTTATACTCAGACATCATTCAAACAGTTTTAGAAACTTCAGTGTTTTATATCCAATACTAATAATAATATGCATATATTAGCAACTGGGACTGAGGAGCAGGCCGTTTACTCTGGGCACCTTTCATCCAAGCTACTCAATACTGCCCCTGCATCCATAAGAAGTTAAGCATGAATCAATCTGGTCTTCTCTTTATACTTCGCGTCCACAGTCAGCACACAGCTTCGGGGCTTTGTGTGAGCAAGCCCCACAAACAAATGGTTTGCGCTGCACACAGTTTTCATTGCCCTTGTTTTGTGTGCATCTGCCGCAGGTGTCTCATCTCTGAAGCGGCTGAGTGTCATGGTCTCTCAGAATTGTCCACCCCATACCCATCAGACCAAAAAGACTCAACATCCACACTGAATGTCACACACTCGTCACTCTTTTCTACCCAAATTGTGCCATCCCTCCCAGACTCCTGTCTCTTGGCAGTTGGGATCACCGTCTCTGTTGGCTCTGTTCTGGTTTCTCTGCGGCAAGGCTCGAAGTCAACATCAGAGTACGATGAAGACTCTTCATCAGCGAAGTCGATTTCGAGCTCAATCGCCAATCCAACTCTTGCTATTTTCTGTAGCATTTACAATGCTGTCAGTGCGTCCATTTGTTTTGGTTCGGCTTGCCATTGTGAACTACACACTGTATGCTGTACTAAGTGTCTGATTTGCCTCTGCAAGGGGAAATTATATACCATTTCCAGTCTTTTCATAATAAAATAATTAGACCGCCCACAATTCTTCATTACACTGTTCTAAATTCAATCATCCTATTCACTCTCATCATTCAGATCAACCAATCACCCTCCATGCACCATTGCGTTTCTATCGCCTGTTCAGCCATTGACGACAGAATAGCATATTTACATTTTAAGTTTGTTACTAGTGTTTGCGTAGTAGCCAGATCAATGCTGCTGCGCGAGTGGTCATGTGCTGAATGCATGGATATTCTTGGGAAAAGTGAAATTTGGAAATCAAGCTGCACCTCTTAATTTTGAGCTCTTTCTGATACTATATAGGAATCAACATGTTTTACCTGCATGTGACTCGGAAGGAGGATTTTATAAAGTTTTGCTCCTTTCCCTGCATCTCTCTATTACAGATGATGCACCCATCTATTCATATACAATTTGTTAGCTGATAGGCCTAATATAGTCACTCATCAGATTGTCAATTTAATATTGTCTATGGGCTAACTCTTGTGTGTGAAAATGTGTACTTATGATGAGCCGGCTGTGCAGGCTGACTGGCATCGTTTTCTTCCTACTGCCTACTGCAACACAGCATGTTTTACTTTCCCTTACAATACATTTGATTTAGTAATAGTTATAGTAAATATAACTGTTCCATAACAGCTTCTTTTTACAAAGTAAAACATAAGAGAATGGTATCAACTAGAGGTCGACCGATTAATCGGAATGGCCGATTTCAAGTTTTCATAACAATCGGAAATCGGTATTTTTGGGCGCCGATTTTTTTGTATTTTTTATATAATAATAATAATAATAATAATAATAATAATAATAATAATAATAATAATAATAATAATAAATAAATTGTTTTTTTATATTTTTTTATATCTTTTTATTTAACTAGGCAAGTCAGTTAAGAACACATTCTTATTTAAAATGACGGCCTAGGAACGGTGGGTTAACTGCTTTGTTCAGGGGCAGAACGACAGATTTTCACCTTGTCAGCTCGGGGATCCAATCTTGCAACCTTACAGTTAACTAGTCCAACGCAATAACAACCTGCCTCTCTCTCGTTGCACTCCACAAGGAGACTGCCTGTTACGCGAATGCAGTAAGCCAAGGTAAGTTGCTAGCTAGCATTAAACTTATCTTATAAAAAACAATCAATCATCACTAGTTAACTACACATGGTTGATGATATTACTAGATATTATCTAGCGTGTCCTGCATTGCATATAATCTGACTGAGCATACAAGTATCTGAGTGGTGGTAGGCAGAAGCAGGCGCGTAAACATTAATTCAAACAGCACTTTCGTGTGTTTTGCCAGCAGCTCTTCGTTGTGCGTCAAGCATTGCGCTGTTTATGACTTCAAGCCTATCAACTCCCGAGATGAGGCTGTTGTAACCGAAGTGAAATGGCTAGCTAGTTAGCGTGCGCTAATAGTGTTTCAAACGTCACTCGCTCTGAGCTTTCTAGTAGTTGTTCCCCTTGCTCTGCATGGGTAACGCTGCTTCGATGGTGGGTGTTGTCGTTGTGTTGCTAGTTCGAGCCCAGGGAGGAAATAGGAGAGGGACGGAAGCTATACTGTTACACTGGCAATACTAAAGTGCCTATAAGAACATCCAATAGTCAAAGGTTAATGAAATACAAATGGTATAGAGGGAAATAGTCCTATAATTCCTATAACTACAACCTAAAACTTCTTACCTGGGAATATTGAAGACTCATGTTAAAAGGAACCACCAGCTTTCATATGTTCTCATGTTCTGAGCAATGAACTGAAACGTTAGCTTTCTTACATAGCACATATTGCACTTTTACTTTCTTTTTCCAACACTTTGTTTTTGCATTATTTAAACCAAATTGAACATGTTTCATTATTTACTTGAGGCTAAATATATTTTATTTATGTATTATGTTAACTTAAAATAAGTGTTCATTCATTATTGTTGTAATTGTCATTATTACTTTTTTTTTTTTAATCGTCTGATTTAATCGGTATTTGCTTTTTTGGTCCTCCAATAATCGGTATCGGTATTGGCGTTGAAAAATCATAATCGGTCGACCTCTAGTATCAACCCGCAAGGTGCGTGGACAAATTATTTGCTGAGGAATAGGCATACACAAACTCCTCATTACACTATTGTCTTTCTAAATTAAATCAACCTCTTTACCTTCATCATTCAGTTAGGCCAAATTTAAATGTGAATTAAGGTGCACAATTATCATCCATTCATCCGTTTGTCATTCAGTGAGGAGAGCGAGAGACTCATTAGCGCCTGGCTGGGTACCAACATCCTATAGCACATTGTCATGGGGGGTTACGTTGGGAATAGGTGTGAACTGGTAAAAAGGCTCAATACTTTTCTGTTTGTGATTTCAAAATTCAGACATGAGCAGTGTAAAATACAAACATTTAGGAAGTCATGGAAGGAGCAGGGCAGATGTTTTTTTTTCAGTGTCCTATGGCGGTTCTAGTGTTTTCATTCCCACTGTTTCAAACCACCATCAGTTAGGCAACTCTGGACACGATTCATTCATCTTATTGACTGGGCTTCTTTCTTATAACTGTTGGTTAAAACGGGTATTTTACACACACATCAATACCTCCTAAATGAATAATACGGTTAGAAGTCTTCCAGGTGGTTGGTTCTGTATTCCACACCACCACTCCCAGTAGGGAGTTTAGAAGAACACTTGTCCCAGGGCATGTTGTAACATTCTTTACTAATTTATAAGTGTAAAAGTTGATTTAGCCTTTCAACACATCCCTGTTCTGTTCTTTGTGTCTTGTAAAAAAACAGATGGGGGGGAAAAAAAGATCCTATTCTCTCTTCCCATGCAGAGATCATCGTGACATCACACCGGGACGGTAACTGCCCCTGCTGGTTACTAGGAAGCCCCCTGATTCCCCCCCCCCCCCCCCCCCGTGGAGATGGAGCCCCAGGGGCTGCCCAGAGCAGAGGGGGATTATGAGATGTTGGGTCTGCTGGTGCCCAGTCCCCAGAGTGAGGCGGTCACCCATGAGCTGGAGGAGCTGACCCTACAGCCCAGCAACAACCTGCCTCCCCTCAACGAACGCAAGAACGGTGAGTGGGGAGGAGAAACAAGCACACACTATGGTGATCGTCAAATTGATTGTCCTTTTCTCATACATAATGATCATTTTGTTTTGCTCCACTGTGATAGATGTGGTTGATTGGTTTCTCACTTGAGCAGTGCTATGCTTGAAAATACCTAACTCAAAGCCTGGAAGATGGAACTCCAGTGAACCTGCCATAATCATGTTTATAGTGTCTTTACAACTGTGATTGGTCTTTTACCCCTTAACACTTGTATATGGGTTAAAAATAGCAGATGTAGGTACTGATAAGTGTATAAATTGGAACCCTCCAGCTCAGTAACATGCTATATATTACGTCATAGCTCAGGCTCTGCACTTCACAGCGTTTTATGGGTTTTGACTGCCAGCCGTCCTGAACTTGAGCACTGCACGCGACAAGAGGTTGACCCCCTCCCTCCCCCAATTGGGTAACTTTGCTATTTTTTTGGTAGTCGGAGTGAGGTAAATGGAGGACTTTATGTATTTTAAAAGATGAGACGGTGAGGATTATAATATTTACCAAAGAATGGAGTTTCGCTGAGCAACTATCATCTTTACTGCCCTTACGACCGGTATGTACTTCCAAAAAATGTCTAAATAAGTTGCATGCAACAGAGAGAGAAAAATGCCTTTGCTGGAAAAAAATCAGGTGTTATTTGAGATGCAGAAGAGGTGGATTTGGCTCATGTGAATTTAGTCTAAGTAATGACTATAGTTGCTCAGCAAAACCCCATTCCTTGGTAAGTACCAAATGTATTTTGACATTAAGCTTGAAATGCTGGTGAATGGTAAATTTAATGGCTGCTTCCTAGGCTTAAAGGAGAATCTCCATATTCAACGTTTCATGTAAACCCAGATTCTGATTCATCAATAACACATCCCATGCACTTCAGACGTTGTACTGTTGGACGTTGAATCACAGGGGAGTGGTGAAAGTGTCAAGCATGTCAGACTCCTTGGAATCCTAGTCAGAATCTCTCACCCTCTGAGCTGACCGGGACTGTGGTCACTTAGCCGACCCACAGCTGAGGAAACACTGCTGCTTAGTGTGTGTGTGTGTGTGTGTGTCTCTCTCTCTCTGTTTCTGTGTGTGTGTTAGGGCTGGGAATTGCCAGGAACTGCAGGAATACGATATTATCACGATAGTTACACTACTGTTCAAAAGTTTGGGGTCACTTAGAGATTTCCTTGTTTTAAAAGAAAAGAAAAAAAAAGTGTCAATTTTTTTTAAATAACAGTAAAATTGATCAGAAATAGTGTTGACATTGTTAATGTTGTAAATGACTTGTAGCTGTAAACTGCTGATTTTAAAAATATATTTTTTAAATGGAATATCTACAGAGGCCCATTATCAGCAACCATCACTCATGTGTTCCAATGGCACGTTGTGTTAGCTAATCTAAGTTTATCATTTTAAAAGGCTAATTGAGCATTAGAAAACCCTTTTGCAATTGTTAGCACAGCTGAAAACCTGCTGTTCTGATTTAAAGAAGCAATTAAACTGACCTTTAGACTAGTTGAGTATCTGGAGCATCAGCATTTGTGGGTTCGATTACAGGCTCAACATGGCTAGAAACAAAGAGCTTTCTACTGAAACTCGTCAGTCTATTCTTGTTCTGAGAAATGAAGGCTATTGAAGATCTGGCACAACGATGTGTACTACTCCCTTCACAGAACAGCGCAAACTGGCCCTAACCAGAATAGAAAGAGGAGTGGGAGGTCCTGGTGCACAACTGAGCAAGAGGACAAGTACAATAGTGTCTAGTTTGAGAAACAGACTCCTCACAAGTCCTCAACTGGCAGCTTCATTAAATAGTACCCGCAAAACACCAGTCTCAACGTCAACAGTGAAAAGTCACGTTTAGTGTGTGTATTTACATCGAAATGTGTCGTCAAATTGAATGAGACGGAATTCACGACAAGCGGTTCACAAAATGTTTCGTCTTAGGCTACAAAAATGGATTTTATCGAACAAAAGGACCTTTCATTGTGTAACAATGAGCATTGGGATTGCAAACAGAGGAAGATCGTCAAAGGTAAACAATTTATTTTATTGCAATTTGGGATTTTGTTACGCTTGTGCTGGTTGAAGTAGTTTTTTTTATGGGGCTCTGTCCTCAGATAATCGCATCGTATTCTTTTGCAGTAAATCCTTTTTAAAATCTGACAACGCAGTTGGATTAGCGATCACCGTATGTTGTCGAATTTAATCCCGCTAACGGGTTCGGTGCGCAGAGGTTAAATCACCCGTTTGGCGAAGAAGGCTATGATTCAATGATAAATTAACAGGCACCGCATCGATTATATGCAATGCAGGACAAGCTAGATAACTACACATGGTTGACGATATTACTAGTTTAACTAGTGATTATGTTAAATGTGATTTGTTTTTTTATAAGATATGTTTAATGCTAGCTAGCACCTTACCTTGGCTCCTTGCTGCACTCGCATAACAGGTAGTCAGCCTTCCACGCAGTCTCCTCGTGGAGTGCAATGTAATCGGCCATAATCGTGTACAAAAATGCTGATTACCGATTTGTATATGAACTTGAAATCGGCCCTAAATAATTGGTCGACCTTTAGTCCAATCTATTGAATTTACCACAGGTGGACTCCAATTTTTTATTTTAACTAGGCAAGTCAGTTAAGAACAAATTCTTATTTTCAATGACGGCCTAGGAACAATGTTCAGGGGCAGAACGACAGATTTGTACCTTGTCATCTCGGGGATTTGAACTTGCAACCTTCCGGTTACTAGTCCAATGCTCTAACCACTAGGCTACCCTGCCGCCCCAATGAAGTTGTAGAAACATCTCAAGCATGATCAATGGAAACAGGATGCACCTGAGCTCAATGTGGAGTCATAGCAAAGGGTCTGAGTACATGTAAAATAGTCAATTCTGTTTTTCATTATGGGGTGTTGTGTGTAGGTTGAGTTTATTTTTTATTTTTAACCATTTTTAGAATAAGGCTGTAACAAAATGTGAAAGTTAAGGGGTCTGAATACTTTCCGAATGCACTGTATATATTTTCTGTATTTTTATATTGTATTCTAGAGGGCACATTTAGAAAAGAGAGACCTAGGTATCTTTGTCTACCCTGTCAAAATATTAAAATACTGTCAATGATTTCTGAAAAGTTTTTCAATAAATATTCATATTTGTAGCTACTTTATAAGTTAATACCTGCAATCAACTTGTGCATATGTTAGGAGATTGAGCAGACTGTATTCATTCCACCTGTCGCATTACTTTACAGTAAGAAGCTTATCTCAGATGAGCCAGTCACATGTTTTTTGTAAATAGCACAACGGGAGAAAGCGACCTGGTGAGTCCGTAGCGTTCTAGTGTCTATCGGCGAATCTCTGTTGTGCGGCGCACATGAGGTGATGTTACACTTGTATGCAATTAACTACTAGATGTTCGCCATCAGATAGCCTATAATGTCTATAAAGCTCTGGATGAGTTATTTCTTCCCTGTGCTTCCTACTAGCGTTTTTCTCCCATGCTTTTCTGAAGAGCAGCACATCATAACTTTGTTCATTTGCACAATTTCTCTCATTCACTTTCGCATGTAAATGTTCACACTCACCGAAAATGACATTTGGTAGCTATTGGCTATGCTTGTATAACTTTATGATCTGTATTTTGCTGTGTTTGCAATTTAGTTTATGTTCGTTTTCACTCGTTAGCATTTAGCTGACAGCGTCTATGTGATCTCGCTATTAGTATGCTAATTTTGTTAGCTTTCTGGTACTAGAGGCCCAATGGGCTTTTCTTGTGTGCTATGCCGGTAATACCATAAATCCCGGGATGAGAGAAGGACGGTATGAAAATCTAGATACCGCCCAAACCTAGTAATCAAGTACATTTAGGCTAGCTGATTTAGCTGTTTGAAATCATGTTTTGCCTGTTTTAGCTATTTGAGATAAATCACAATTCCCCCTGATATTTGTTCCTGTACAATTTTCAAATGCTTTTGATTATTGAAATGAGTTTGTGCCGGATTTGATTAGCCTTGGCTGCAGCTAAAAATAACAAAGAATGCAACGGTATTAAGTAATGAAATTATTGTTCAGAAAAGGGATTCAAGTGAATCCAACCAGGCTTGTTAACCACTGCTGGTGGTAAAGGAAGTGAGTTGTGGTGGCCGTGGGAGTCCAAACTCTGCTGGTCTGTGTGTCTAGCCTTCTAACAGAACCACATCCTCTTGTGAAAGCCTCAGTTACTCATGATGACTTCAGACCCGCAGATGCAGGCAGATTCTGGTTGTGTTTACTGAAGTGTCTACATTTCTCTCTCGCCCCCCTCCCCCAACAGTCCTTCAGCTGAGGCTACAGCAGAGACGCACCCGTGAGCAGCTGGTAGACCAGGGCATCATGCCTCGTGAGTATGGGCACTGCCACTTTATGTAGTCATAATTGAGTTATGTGTTCGCGTTAGAGGTGTCTGTTGAGAAGCTGACAATGTGTTTCTCCCCATGCAGCTCTAAAGAGCCCAGCGGCATTTCATGAGCAGATACGCAGCCTGGAGAGAGCCAGGGTGAGAGCTCAGCCTTGCAAATACATTCCCCAATATATTTTGTGTTCTTGTATGGACATTTCTTGAAAATGCCCTGTCCCCGTTTTCCCTTTCCCAGACTGAAAACTTCCTGAAACACAAGATCCGCAGCCGACCAGAGAGATCTGAACTGGTCAGAATGCACATCCTTAAGGAGACTGGGGCAGAGCCCTCCCTGCAGGCCACCCAGATGAAGCTGAAGAGGGCCAGGCTGGCTGACGACCTGAATGAGAAGCTGGCCCAGCGCCCCGGTCCCATGGAACTGGTAGAAAAGAACATTCTGCCTGTAGAACCCAGCGTCAAGGAGGCCATCATTGGTAAGGCCTGGTAGAGAGAGAGAAAGTGATATGGAGCCGTATCAGGAGTTTGAGTGTAGGAGTGCTGAATTAGGATCAGGTTTGTTTTTTAGATCATAATAAATATGATTAGATGGGCAGCCTGAACCTGCCTAAATCACAGAATTCTGAGGCCTGTTCACCTTTACCCCTTTCTAAACTTGATGTGGACCTTTTGGTTAATGTGCTGTGTTAATGTTGAATGTGTTGGTCCCTCAGTAAACTACCCCAAAGCGCTGGACACGTACGGGTTTGATGAGGACAGCGGGGACGCCCTGTCTCCAGAGCAGCCGGCCAGCCATGAGTCCAAGGTCTCCACACCCTCCCCTGGGGAACCTCGGGCCCTAGAGGCCCCCTGCCCACCACCACTGCCCACAATCACCAACAACCACACAATCCTACAGGTAGGACATGGGAGGTTCTTTATCCACTTGAATTTCATTTTGAAGGACAATACATATGCTTCATTATACCTAGAGTTGCAAAGAGAAGGTATATTACTTGAAACTTTCAGAGTTTACCAGTAAAATACTTGAATTTTGGTAGCTTTCAAGTTTTGGGGGGGAATTTTATAAGATTAATACCATTGGTGTTTTAATATGAGGGGTTCAGCATGAAATATGTTGTATATTTCTTTACAGTTATTTATTTTACAATGTCTGTCTTTGTTATCAATGTTTTGCACCCAAACTGGTGGCAGTTGTGAAAAAAGTTAATAGTTGAAAGACATTCAGTTAATTGAAAATTATGTTGATTTTAGATGCTTTTTTTCATTACTTAGGCTATTTTGTCTTGAACAATATGGTCTATCCACTAGAGCAGTGTTTCCCAACTCCAGTCCTTGGCTACCCTCCAAAAGTACACATTTGTTGTAGCCGTGGACAAGCACACCTGATTCAACTTGTCAATGAATCATCAAGCTCACAATGAGTTGAATCAGGTGAGTTTCTCAGGCTACAACAAAAATGTGTGCTGATGGGGGTACTTGAGGACTGGAGTAGGGAAACCTGGACTAGAAACTCATGGACAATATGGACACAAATGTATAAAAAATGAGTATTTATATGAATACATTTATTTTTTAAAGTTATCCAAGTATAAATGACCAAAGTAACTTTGGTAAATTACCAGTAGCTTTGCAACCCGAATCATACCTCACATTCTTTATCTACCCCTGAATGATTGTAATAATTTAAGTAAATGTTCAGAGAAATGCAAATTATTAACAAGAAACTTAGTTATGTAAGTTATATGCTTAGAGTTATGACGGAAATCTGTTCTTCTGTCCCAGCCCTTTCCTGTTGTCACCCAGGCAACGGCAGACTTCCTCAAAGCTCTCTCCACCCAAGAACTGCCAGTCAGTCGCCCAGCACCCACGTCTCAGCCTATCATCACTGTCGTTCCTTCAAAGCCAGGGCCCACCCTAGTGAAAGTAAGCAGACACATTGTTCTGTCTACTGTTTGGGAAAGTATACTTTCTAAACATCAAACTTCACATTGAAACAAAAGCTCAGTCTTTGAAACTAGCATTGCATCCAAATCACTGAATAAATACATGTAAATATATCTTTCTGTACTAAAATCTGGATTGTCATCTTTCAGTCATAGAAAAAAAAACAGTACTTGAGTCACTTCTAAACACAGATTGTCAGCCCTGTCCCTGTTCATTAAAACAAGTCTGTAAGACAGACTGACTAGTTTTCAATCATGTGCATCTTCTTTATCTTGATGTTTCTCTTCTCTCATCCCACAGCAGAGCCAGCCCAAACAGCCGGGAGAGAGGAATCGCAGTAAGAAGGGCAAGGACCCAAAGCCCCGGGTCAAGAAGTTAAAGTACCACCAGTATGTCCCCCCAGACCAGAAACAGGAGGCCAGCGATGCCCCCATGGACTCATCCTACGCCAAGATCCTCCACCAGCAGCAACTCTTCCTCCAGCTGCAGATCCTCAACCAACAGCAGCAGCAGCACTACAACTACCACACCATCCTCCCAGCTCCCTTAAAGTAGGATATTACTGTCATATCAGGGCAAAATAAATAACACTCCTGGGGTCAAATCGAAACTTCCACTTAAGTCCGATCTCCACTTTGTCAGTGGGAGAAAATGTGAAAATGTGATTTAATTTAGCATTTGCCCCAGAGGCTCAACAGACCTGAAATTCCGAGATCCGACCCGAGCGCGTCCGGCCTCGCTGGTGTGCGTGCTACGACACTGCTTGTAACTTAAAGGAAAATTCCACCTAAACTATATTTTGATATTTTTCTTTAGTCCATTGTTGACATAGTCAATGTTTTGCTTGTCAGCAATCAAGATACTGTATGTAACTTTCAAAATACAGAAATCATCCCTGTATGAGGCATTTAGCATCATGTGATGCTGTTTTACATCATATGGTGGTGATTTCTGTATTTTGAAAGTTACATACAATATCTTAAACTTGATTGCTGACCAGCAAAACATTTTGTGTGTATGTCTACAATGGACTAATGAAACAAATACTAAAAGAGTTTTTGGGTGGAATTCTCCTTTAAGTGAAGTATAACTATACGAAATCTGTGTCAAATTATATCCAGTTTAGGGCTCCAGCTATGTATTTGGTTTTCTAAATTGCTAGCAAAGTTTTCTAGATTTCAAGATTAACCTTGGTTACAGCAGAGACATTCATTCCCCTCTTGGATCAAGGTCCTGGTTGCCTAAATTCTTTTGGGCATAATTATTTTTGAAATGGCGCCCCTTGTGTGTATATTCGGTAATACTTTATACCCCAGTAGGGTACAAAAACGGTATGACAGTATGAAAATCTGGATGCCGCCCAACACTAGGTCCGGGTCCTAAATTCAGACTTTTGTCTCGTGTCGGGTCTGGTCTGATATAATTGTGTGTGTGAAGTGATTAGAACTGTGCAAGCTTGTTATTTGTGTCAGCCAATTGCAACTCAATAAAATGTATAGATCATGTCCATTTGAAACTGGTTCTGGCTGCTCACCTCACATGCCCCTGCTGCTGAGGGGAGAGAGAGAATGCGAGTGATAGGAGCCTTGGTATAGGCCAGTGGTTCCCTTCCTTTTTCACTTACTGTACCACCAACTGTATTTTGCTCTGCCCGGAGTACCCCTAAAGTAACCCCCTCGTGCATTTTACCAGTAAGCCTATGGTCTCATGAGTCCTGGTTGGGAACCACTGGTCTAGGCTACTGTTGATTGTGAAGATGGAGGCCTTTTTCTTTGAAGTAAAACTAAAGTTAGGAGAAGGAGTACGGTGAAAAGAGGCCAAGGGGGAATGTCCTCAGTGACAAGTTCTAATATTTTAGTGGACAAAGATGAGAAGAACGTTGGCACGGCCAGGTGGACTGTGTGCAACTCGCTATTCAGGTTTCATGTCATTTTCTAACTTTTATTTTCTGTATTTTTCATTTGTTTGATCATTATTGTTGTTTATTATTGTCGGCCTATTTAAGAATCTAAACCAGCTGTTTTAAAAATAATTTACACCAGTTCACTTAAAATAATGGAAACATAAAATACCTGATTTACTTCTTATCCCTTGCACAAATAGCTTACAGCTGTGTCCGTTGATACAATGTTTCAAGTTCATTGCAGACAGGTCAGGTGTAGCCAATGTGAGGTGGACATTTATGGCTATAAAGTTTTGAATATGCTACACATAAAAATGCAACGAATAGTTAAAAAAATGTTATAGGCAGTTAAGGACACTTAACTGTGGATTATTTGCCCAATATCACTTGTTTATTGATTGCGCTGGCAGCACCCAGTCGGAGGTTTCTTCCTCTCTTTCTACTCTCGGATCTAACCCAGCACGGGGTCTGTTTTTCCACGGGCCTTTTCAGAACGCTTCAGACTGTACTTTGTTATTTAAAAAAAATATATTTAAGCATATCGGGTCGGGTGGGAAAGTCATGGATCCATTTCAGAACGAGTCCAACTATTTGGACCTGTGAAGACCTCTAATTTCCCCTTACTAGGTTAATAACCTCTGACGTAATGACAATCTGTCTACCTGTTGTTCAAACAAAGGTTTACACGAGAATATTATGTTAGCTGGAAAGCACCTAAAAAGCAAACCAACTGTTGTTTCCAATGGCCTGAATGACAAACTGACAATTAGCTAGTTTCCAATAACAAATCTGCTATAATGATATTAATAACCTGCAGGATGTTGTTTTGGCCTTTTCTATAATTTCCCTGTTAGTCGGAGTTGATCCAAGGTCAGTTATTGTTGGAACTCTGCATTGTTCTATTGACTGATTGTGTACTAAGATGCATGGCAGAGGAGGCTCCTAATATATATTGCTAACACATTTCCCTTCTCCCTCTCTCTCCACCCCTCTTTCCCCCACATTTCCCCTCTCCCTCCTTCACCATATCTCACTCCACCCTCTTTACACTCCCTTTTCCTCTTGTTTCTCTCCATTCACTTCCCTCTCCTCCTCCAGACCTGTAGCTGAGGGTCAGAACAGCGGTGTGAGCGGCCTGCCAACCTCTATAGTGCTGTCCCTGCCTCCTTCCCCCCATGTCACTGTCCCTCCTTCCACCCCTGTCCGTCCCAACAACAGCCTATCCAACCGCAAGCCTGGCCACCTGCCTCCTAACCTGGAGGACATGAAGGTGGCCGAGTTGAAACTGGAGCTGAAATTGCGAAGCCTCCCTGTCTCAGGGACCAAGACTGATCTCATCGAGAGGCTGAAGCCCTACCAGGAGAGTCCAAGCACCCCGGCCCCTACCACAGTCCCAAACCCCGGCCCTAAAACCCTCCCCTCAGTTCCTATAGAGGTTGGCTCATTCCCTGCACTTCTACCTGCCCACCAGGTGGCACCAGAGAGCATGAGCGCCACAGCCCCAGTGTCCCCAATCCCCACAGACCTCGCCACCTTCAGAGACGACGGAGGGATGCCCAGGGTATCCAAGCTCCTTTGCGACCCCCAGAGGGTGAGCCTCTGTCGGACAGGCGCGGGGATGTCCCACCTTGGCCTGGGTCTTGTCCCGGAGGAGAAGGACTGGCGGCTCCATGAGAAGGAACGTCAGATCGAGGAGCTGATGAGGAAGCTGGAGCAGGAGCAGATGCTGGTGGAGGAGCTCAAGATGCAGCTGGGGGTGGAGAAGAAGACCCAGCCCCTCCAAGGACCCTCAGACCCCATCCCCATGATCCAGACCTTCAACGCAGTCAAAATGGAAGGCAGGGTCCTTCCTAACTGCTCAGCCATGATTAACTCAACCCTGGCCCCCCAGACTCTCCCCACTGTGGTGAAGGTAGAGGATGTCATTTGTAACTCTAGACCCCATTCCCAGCCCAATCCGGCCCCCAGTCTGCCCCAGTTTTTCATCAGCCACCAGGGGAGAGTGTCCCAGGTTCTAGGCCAGCCTGTTTCCCAGACCCTACTCACGGCCCAGGATGGCTCTACTCAGATCCTCCTTCCTGTCCTCCAGGCTACGTTGTCAAATCAGGCCCCAGGTCTGATGCAAGCCTCCATCTCCCAGCTGCATACCACCAAGATGGAGACAGCCTCCACTCAGCAGATAACTAATCCCAACCACATTTTGCAGGTGATTTCAAGTTACATAGATGCACATCTTAAATCAGGTTACAGACCAGTTAACTAGGCGTAAGACCCCTAGACTTAGCGAGTGCAGTGATATTAGCAGGCTAGTTAATTGGTTTCTTAACACTACGATCCTGTATTTTTACCCCCTTCTGTGTCTTTTCTACAGACTGTTACAGTTTGTAACGGCTCTGGGATGGTGGAGAACCAGACTATGCCCGACATGCCTCCCCAGTGTTTCCTGAGCAGCTCCCCAGATAACAGGCTCTCTCCCCGTGGGGCTTCACCCAGCCACAACCTTTCCAATGGGCCTGTTAACAAGGTACGCTTTCTCTATTTATTATTTGGAAAACATCATACTCTATCCTAAATGTGATGCAAAATACATATTGCAAACCTACCTTTCTCTCTCAAATCCTTTCAAATCTTACATTCGGTATATGAGTTCTTATTACAGACCAGGTAGGTTGTGTTAAATGTTTTCCTCTTCTCTCAATTCCTCCAGTCCCCCTCTCCATCCCAGCCCACCTTCATCCTCCACCCCTCCTCCCTCGTTACCCAGCCCCCCAAGACCAGGGAGCCCCCTCGCTACGAGGATGCAGTTAAACAGACCCGCAACCTGCAGCAGGCCAACAACCTCACACAGGTGAACACTAGGGTTGATTGGCATTTACCAAGATTTACTGCCAAAACCACTCCCTTTTCCCGGCATAAATAACTGCGAGAAACCGGTAAATTATAATCAAATTTGTATGAACAGCATGACGTTGAATTATATGCAATGTCTACATCTGAGTTCTCTATGGCCTTCTCTCTGGTCAATGCATGATGAATCATCAATGCTTAGGTTGGGGGCAGACAGCCCATCTAAGTATAGTCCTATCATCTCATCGTGGTAACATTCTATTGTGACAGGTCACAGACCTACATTTGCTGGAGCATAGCCTGTGCTACAGTAATATAAAGACCGAATGAGCATACCACCCTGCATTCTACTGCTGGCTTGCTTCTGAAGCTAAGCAGGGTTGGTCCTGGTCGGTCCCTAGATGGGAGACCAGGTGGTGTTGGAGGGGCAGTAGGAGGCACCCTTTCCTCTGGTCTAAAAATATATATCCCTATACCCCAGGGCAGTGATTGGGGACATTTCCCTGTGTAGGGTGCCGTCTTTCGGATGGGACGTTAAACGGGTGTCCTGACTCTCTGTGGTCACTAAAGATCCCATGGCACTTATCATAAGAGTAGGGGTGTTAACCCCGGTGTCCTGGCATACCATCATGGTCACTTAATCATCCCCAGTTTACAATTGGCTCATTCATCTCCCCTGTAACTATTCCCCAGGTTGTTGCTGTAAATGAGAATGTCTTCTCAGTCAACTTACCTGGTAAAATAGGGGTAAAATAAAAAAGATAAGGCTGTATCACAACCAGCCGTGATTGGGAGTCAAAAAGGGTGGCGCACAATTCGCCCAGCATTGTCCGGGTTATGGTTTGGACGGGGTAGGCCGTCATTGTAAATAAGAATTTGTTCTTAACTGACTTGCCTAGTTCAATAAAGGTTAAATGAAAAAATTAAATAGAAATATTATTGCCTTAAAACCTGTTATGGCTGCTGTCCCTGTACAGGGACCAACATCAGGGGAAATTTCAGAGTGACAACTAAAAATACAACGTCGTAACATTAAACATTATTGAAAATGCAAGTGTCTTACACCCTTCAAAAGATTAGAATCTTGGTAATCAAACTACGTTTTCCAATTTGAAATAGCTATTACAGAGAACAATTACCATGCTTTTGTTTGAGAAGAGCAATCAACAACAGAAACATTTTCTGCCATGACACATTTACATCTGAAGGTAAAATTATGAGTTACATTCTGATATCTTGCTCTTATTTCTCTTCCTGAGTATCCCATTGATCAAATGAAGTGCCGTTTTCTTTGATAAAATCCATTTTTATAGCCTAAATCTAAACATTTTGTAAACTATTTGTGCAGTGAATTCCATCTCTATCAATTTTTTACGGAGCATTCGGCGTGATTCGCCCCTGTAAACAATCGTTTACATAGTCATGGTGGGTGTCAGTGCATTCCTATGGATGTTTGCAACGCAGTCAAACAACGTTGTTTTTTTTGCGGGGAGAATTGACCGAAGTGAGCTGATTTGAAGACAACGATAAATGACTACCTGACGCACCAATCATTTTAGCGAAGCTTCATTGACTATATTTCTGCCCAATGACCACTGATCTTCTTGAAATCTAGCTGGGTAGATAGCCAATGAGCCGAGGTAAATGCCAGTATGTAATGGTTTGGGGTTGGACCACAATTCCTTGGCTGTAATCGCACGCGCAGGGAACTCCATTTTCGCCTTGACGATCAGAGGGGTTGCTGTAAGGCTTTTTACGCGCAGCTGTATTTCGTAAAGTTGTTTCAACGATTTCATTGAAGATATCCTGGCGAATACTTCATGTAAAGCGAAGTCAAACTCTAGAGTAAAAGTGAAAGTGAGACAGATTTTTTGTTTGAGGAATCTTGGAGTGTTATCATTCAAACGAACAGAGGAGCTGTTTCTGCAAGGACAGGACGTACTTCTGGACGGGTAAGTGCTAATGCCGTTTTATGAAATCTAAAAATATGTATATATATTATATATAAAAAAAAAAAATTTTTTTGCAATGAAATGTGTAGTTTGTTTTTGTGTATGTATGTATGCATGCATGCATGCATGCATACATACACACACACACACACACACACACACACACACACACACACACACCAATGGCCGTAGTTGAATGGAACACCTTAGTGACTGTTCCCTCTGCTCTATACAATCAATACATATCTGTTTATTTTATGTGATGATAAAAGGCTCAGACAATACAAATATTTTTTTTAATGTTTTCTTTCACAGTGATAGCGACTCCGACTGGGAGGCCCCGGTGCCAAGCTGCCCGCTCTACCTGTGCCCCCAGTGGTGTTCATATGCCACAGTTCATTACTGTGCCTCAGAGCCAAAAGGGCACAGCATGGAGGCGTCGTTGTGTTCTGTGTCGCATGAAATGCACCACTTGTAAAGCAGAGGCAAACTGAACATCAGAAAGAGACTGCTATGGGACATGGTACAGGCAGCAAAATATTATGACGAGGACTTCCAAGGGGTGTACTGTTTTTTTATTTTTTAATATTTATTTTCTAATATTTTTTAAAACATTTTTTGTATGTGTGTGTGTGTGTTAGAATTGCTTTTTGATATGTTGTATATAGTTATTTGCACTGCTGTATATAGTTATAGGTCATTTCACCAATTCGGCCACTTGGGTACATTTGGGCAACTTGTGTGGGACACCTGGGTGACTTCATGCTAAATGTCATGTAGCTCACCCATTCCAGAAGTTATCTGTCTCAAACTTTGCACACCTACAGTTGCCCTCTTGTGTTATCCATCAAAATGATCTCCAGCATCCTATCTGACTGTGTGACTATTCTAGTACATGTGAAAGATGATACTACAACAATAAAAAACAGAAAACGTATGCTCTTTCTCTTTTCGTCCACCAGATCTACTGTGTTATATTCTCCTACATTCAATTAACATTGCCACAAACTTCAGAATGTTTCCATTCAAATGATACCAAGAATATGCATATCCTTGCCTCTGGGGCTGAGCTACAGGCAGTTAGATTTGGGTATGTCTTCAGGCGGAAATTAAGAACAAAGGGTTGCAGCCATAACAGGTTAAGTCGGTGCACATGCGAACACTCTCTTGCAGTCTTTATCTCTCCAACTGTATTCAAATTGCATCCAAAATAGATCATCCTGTTCAAGATTGATATATAGATATCCTAGCCTACCTCGTTCAGGTTTTATTTTTATTTAACTAGGCAAGTCTGTTAAGAACGCATTCTTAATTACAATGACGGCCTACCAAAAGGCAAAAGGCCTCTTGCGGAAATACAAATATAGGACAAAGCACACATCACTACATAGAGAGAGACCTAAGACAACACAACATGGCGGCAGCAGCACAACATGGTTACAGCACAAAACAGGGTACAAACATCATTGGGCACAGACAACAGCACAAAGGGCAAGAAGGTAGAGACAACAATACATCATGCAAGCAGCCACAACTGTCAGTAAGAGTGTCCATGACTGAGTCTATGAATGAGATTGAGTGTTTGTTGCAGCTCGTTCCAGTCGCGAACTGAAAAGACGAGCGACCCAGGGATGTGGGCTTTGGGGACCTTTAACAAAATGTGACTGGCAGAACGGGTGTTGTATGTGGAGGATGAGGGCTGCAGTAGATATCTCAGATAGGGGGGAGTTAAGCCTAAGAGGGTTTTATAAATAAGCAAAGAACCAGTGGGTCGTGTGACGGGTATACAGACCTGACCAGTTTACAGAGGAGTATAGAGTGCAGTGATGTGTCCTATAAGGAGCATTGGTGGCAAATCTGATGGCCGAATGGGAAAGAACATCTAGCCGCTCGAGAGCACCCTTACCTACCGATCTATAAATTATGTCTCCGTAATCTAGCATGGGTAGGATGGTCATCTGAATCCGGGTTAGTTTGGCAGCTGGGTTGAAAGAGGAGTGATTATGATAGAGAAATCTAGACTTGGTTAACTTTAGCCTGCAACTTTGATATGTGCTGAGAGGACAGTGTACCGTCTATCCATACTCCCAAGTACTTGTATGAGGTGACTACCTCAAGCTCTACTACCTCTGAGGGTTTAATCACACCTGTGGGAAGAGGGGCATTCTTCTTACGAAACCACATGACCTTTGTGTTGGAGGTGTTCAGAACAGGGTTATGGGTAGAGAAAGCTTGTTGGACACCAAGAAAGCTTTGTTGTAGAGCATTTAACACAAAATACGGGGAGGGGCCAGCTGAGTATGACTATCGTCTGAACAGTAATGGATGAGAGAGCTTTCTGAGCTATGTTGATGTAAATGGAGAAGAGCGTGGGGCCTAGGATCGAGCCTTGGGGTACACCCTTGGTGACAGGCAGTGGCTGAGACAGCAGATGTTCTGACTTTATACACTGCACTCTTTGAGAGAGGTAATTAGCAAACCAGTCCAAAGACCCCTTGGACACCAATACTCCTTAGCCGGCCCACAATAATGGAATGGCCTACCGTATCAAAATATTTTGGCCAAGTCAATAAAAATAGCAGCACAACATTGCTTAGAGTCAAGGGCAATGGTGACATCATTGAGGACCTTTTTAAGGTTGCAGTGACACATCCATAACCTGAGCGGAAACCATATTGCATACCCGAGAGAATACTATAGACATCAAGAAAGCCAGTCAGTTGATTATTGACAAGTTCTTCCAACACTGTTGATAAACAAGGCAAAATAGAAATAGGCCTATAACAGTTTGATCTCCCCTTTAAATAAAGGACGAACCGTGGCTGCCTTCCAAGTAATGGGAACCTCACCAGAGAGGATAGACAGGCTTGGCGATTATAGGGGCAGCAACCTTAAAGAAGAATGGGTCTTAACCATCTGACCCAGATGTTTTTTTTTTGCGTCAAGTTTAAGGAGCTTCTCTAGCACCTCGGACTCAGTGACTGCCTGCAGGGAGAAATTTTGTAGTGGGGCAGGGGGGAAAAAGGGAGGAGCATCGGGGCTAGTAGCATTATAAGGCGCTAGCGTCCCACCTCGACAACAGCCAGTGAAATTACAGGGCGCCAAATTCAAACCAAAAGAAATCCCATAATTAAAACTACTCAAACATTGTAAATCCAACCACAGTGTCCGATTTCAAATAGGCTTTATGGCGAAAGCACACCAAACGATTGTTAGGTCAGCGCCTAGTCACAGAAAACTATACAGCCATTTTCCAGCCAAGGAGAGGACTCACAAAAGTCAAAAATAGCGATTAAATTAATCACTAACCTTTGATGATCATCAGATGACACTCACAGGACTTCATGTTACACAATAAATGTTATTTTTGTTCGATAATGTCCCTCTTTATGACCAAAAACCTCCTTGTTCGCACGTTTTGTCCAGTAATCCGAATGCACAAGGCATGGGCACTAAGTCCAGATGATTTTTTTTTTTTAAAGTACAATAAAAGTTCGTAGAAACATGCCAAACGATGTTTAAAATCAATCCTCCGGTTGTTTTTGTCATAAATAATATTTCGACCGGACAAAAGCTTTGTCAATAGAAAAGGAGAAACAAGAAAGACGCGTTCCTGATCAGGCGCATGGCTGATGTCTGGAAATTTCCGCTGTCCACTGATTGAAAGTGGTGTATCTCCCTCATTTTTCAGAGTAAAAGCCTGAAACAATGCCTAAAGACTGGCCACATGTAGAGGAAGCCATAGAGCTTGTGAACTGGGTCTTTATATGGTGGATAGGCTTTCAATGGAAAAACAGCCTTTCAAAATAATAGTACTTCCTGGTTGGATTTTCCTCAGGTTTTTGCCTGTCATATCAGTTCTGTTATACTCACAGACATTATTTTAACAGTTTTGAAAACTTTAGAGTTTTCTATCCAAATCTACTAATATGCATTTCTTAGCTTATGGGCCTGAGTAGCAGGCAGTTTAATATGGGCACGCTTTTCATCAGGAGGTGAAAATACTGCCCCCTTCCCAAGACCGGTTAAGGGACATGGGCAGCTGTGTTTTAAGCTGTCTTTTAACCATTTTCCAGAACTTCTTGGGGTTAGACCCACAAAGGGAGAACTGCTTCTTAAAATAACTAACTTTGGCCTTCTGGATAGCCTGAGTGCACTTATTTCTCATTTGCCTGAACGAGAGTATGCCTGAGTATGCATTTGCTGAACCTTTCACCAAATGCAATTCTCGTGATGGAGTAACTCTGCAAGATCACGGTCGAACCAGGGGCTGAACCTGTTTTTAAATCTTATTTTCTTTATGGGGGCGTTTTGTTAACAAAATCACTTACAATATTGAAAAATAAGGTCCAAGCGTCTTAGACAGAGGGGATCAAGCGGATTCTTTACCAATTTACAGAGGCCAGGTAATGCATTCAATGCCTTATATTTAGGTAATTAAGGACGGCTTATGCATAAAAAGCTTTTAACTTATAGCCTCTGTCTCTTGCGCAATACGCAAGCATCTATGCTCCGTTGGCCTCTCTGTTAAAAAGGCTCCTTAGCTCTTGGAGTCTCATGCAAATAAAGCTAGACTAGAATAGCTTGCTGGACGTTATGCTTTTAGAGTTTCTTATACGTATAGTCTGTTTGAAGAGGGACGGAAGCTCTTTTTTTCTGAATGTTAAATACAGCAGCCCAATAGAACTCCCAGGTAGATTGAAAGAAGGGCGAACTCTCAATGGCGGTAGGCAAAAGCAGTTATTTATTCAGACCCATAACAATTCAATGCTCGTGGAGAGAAGTGAAAGCCGTCTGCATCTAATTCTAGTCATACATTATTCAAGCATGTCAGAATGATGAAGATAAGGACAACAAAATGTATTTAATTTAACTGTTGAAAGTGAGGAAGGAATGAAATGACACTAAAGAGAGAGGGGAGGTAGGCTAATTAACTTTTGTGGAAATATTATGAGACGTGTAAATCCAACTCGCTAGCCTGTACTTGTAACTTTATAGGCCTCTTGTGCTGCACCAGAATTCAATGTTCTGGCTCTGCTTTATCGTGGTTTGAACGAGGTGTGTAATTTCAGTCCATATAATACAATCCAGTAATAGTCTACACTCAAAAAGATTTGCCTACCGGAGCTAGTTTAATTTATTTACCCAAGAGAGCATATAGCTAGCAACATCTATGTGCTTTTATGTTTTTCTGTCGTGCGTAATGTGGAGTAGCAAATATCATAAAGGCTATGTATTGAATAACGGCACAATCATTAGAGTTTTTGGGGCTTGGGCTCATTAAATGTCTTTTTAATGTAGGGCTCATAAAATGTATTTAATCAGGCTCAGGTTGCATCAGATTTGAATTTTCAATCAAAGCTCTAATCAAATCCAGACAGGCCTATTTATATGTTTTATAACGCTTTTGAATGACACTTCTGGTTTTGGCGGAAAATATCGGGTTACATGGGAGAAAAGTGATTTATTCTCTGGATGAAACATTTTGTAAAATACTGGGAAAATATTCAACCCCAGTTGAACACACACGCTCGTACAGTAAGACAGACACACAAACACATTCACAAATGTATGATGTGCGCTCTGTAATGCAATTGGTCACACCCAAGAGTCATGTTATTGGTCGTGCATCTCCACCCCCTTACCTTATTGGCTCTCTCAGGTTTCCACGGCAACCAGCCAGCAGATGGACGACCTGTTTGACATCCTGATTCAGAGTGGAGGTGAGAACTTACAGCATGAAGAAACATTTACACCTTTAGCTCCTTGTCCTAACCCTGAAGCGACTAAGTTACAGCCATCTGGTCTTTTCAAACAGTGATAAGGTTGGCGTTTCTTTTTAGACTTCAGCCTGTGTTACAATACAGGTAAATAATCTTTCCTATCCTATTCCTGTCTCTTTTCTCCTCCAGAGATCACTCCATTCATCCAGCAGGACCTGCCTTCTCTAAGCACTAAGACTGTCCCTGTCACAGCCAACATCACTACCCTACCTGTCAACACTGCCCTGTTCAGAACCCCTCCACAGATCCAGGTTGCTCCCCCTCCCACCCCTCCCTTCAACCCCCTGCCCCTCCCCAGCCTGGCCTCCGACAACCAGCTGGAGGCCTTCCTGGAGGGGACTCTGAACAACCCGTCCCCAACCACGGATCCCCGCACCCTGGGTCTGATCGAGGAGTTGCAGTCCCAGCTCCTGGATCAACCCTACTCCCCAATGGACACCTCAGAGCTGTCCTTCTGCGACTCCACGTCTCCCCCTTCCTCCCTCAACATGGGCTTGTCCGACACAGTCCTGGACAACATGGAGTGGCTGGATCTAACCATGCCGTCCGACCCCGCGGGGGGGCTCACACCCCTGGGGATTCCTTCAGACTTCCTGGATACACACGACCTGCAGCTGCACTGGGACTGAGGGAGAAGGGGATGGATGGAGTGAGGAAGGAAGGAAGAGGAGGAGTGGTGTAGGGATAGAGGGACTCAATGTAACAAATACAGACTTGGTAAGTGAGGTTAGTCCTCCTTGTGTATTTAAATCATAAAAAAATATTTAAAAAATGTTATGCCATATAATAAGATTAGCCAGCTGGTGATCGGGGCAGTGGATGTTTAATAGGAGTACTGGGACCAGAGCCAAATGAACAAGGAGGCAGACGGTATGTAAATATCCTGTAAATGTTAGCTGTTCCCTCAGCCCTGCTGGAGTTTTTATTGAATTGGGCAAAGCGTTCACTATACAACACATGGCAGTCAGCCTTACGCTGTTCAGCGTTCCTTGCGGTGAACACGTGGATGTATTAACTTAGCATGCGTTTCACATTGGTCATGCTACAGGGTCTGGATCTACAGCCATTGCTCTGTGGAAGCATGCTGCTGTGCCATACAGTCAGTCTGAGAATGTGGTTTGTTTATTACAGATCTGCTGTGCACAAGCCACGACAAACAGCATAACTGACCCAAGTAAAACTGACAAGAGTACAAGGCTGTTTTACACTGGTCTTTTTTTTTTTGCGACATACCTATATTTGGTATTGCGGCATACCTATATTTGGTATTGCGACATACCTATATTTGGTATTGCGACATAGCTACATATTGTTTTGGATGAGACTGTTTTTTTCCTGAACAATACAGACGCTGTGGTCAGTTGGACTATTTAAGCAACTGAACTGACACTGAGAACAAAGACTCACTCCTATTGGATGAGGAGGAGTGGACTCCTCCCACTCTGAGCTATGCACTAAGGAGGCGGGCCTTACACCTGCACCTCACACAAGGAAATCTGAATCACAGATAAAGATTTTAATGAACCGTTTATTGAAAAAACGTCGATCCACGTGTTGGTTATCTTTGTGTACTTTCAATTCAAGGATTCCAAGTTGATCCGTCTGAAAGAAAGTAGAGACTACATTGTTGGCAGCTTTATCTTCTGAAAGACAACTGACGTATCAGTGGCAAGGGAACAATTATGCTATCACACAGGTACACTACATAGAGGTTAATGTGTATATACTTACTGTATGCTAGCCTGGTCCCAAGGCTGTTTGTGCTCTTGCCAACTCCATTGCTTATTGCCAAGCATGTTTGACATGACAATGAGTGACAAGAAGTTGGCATGATAGTCTGAGTGCCAGGTGTTTTGTATGCTACAAGTGTTTGTGACATGTTTTAATGTGGCTGCATGACCTGTAATCTTCTCTGTCTGTCCTGAAATCTGTCTGTCAAATCTCTGCATTTGTCTCGGTCTCTCAGCATTCTTCTCAGTCTCTCACTGTGTGTCTGTGGTTCTGTCTGAGAAATGATGCATGATGTCTCTGTCTGCATGTGTGTCTATGTGTGCCCTTTCTGTGTGTCTCTGTGTTGTTGAACGTTTTAAACAATGTCTGATATCGGGCTATATTTGTCTCTGTCACTGAGTTGGCTGCAACTCACTTGAGTCGTCTTTATTTTTATGAAGTTGGACGTTCATAAGACAAATGAACAACTTTTATAGGCTGAGTTTTAAAAAGGTTTGTCTCACAGAACAGCTTTGTAGGACTGTTCCCTCTGTCCTGTTTGGTTTGTGTTATGTGGTAAAACGCACAGTAAACACCCACAGTGGTGTGACCAACAGAGTTAAACTAAAAGGACATTAAGCTTCTGGTATAGCTACCATTTTGTGGCTGAATTTGATGATGGTGTTTGTGTATAATGTATAATTTTTTTAAATTTGCGTTGTGTAGTTCTACCTGGTAAATCATGTCAAACGACTTTAGTAGTACTCAGCATCTCAATCCAAATATTATTCTGATCAATATTGTATAGAACTAATACGGTTGTACTGTATAGCACTTTGGAATATCATGGCTTTATTTTGATGTTTGAACAATCATTCTTATCCAACAAGTCAAACACTAAGGATAACATATAGGCAGGTAATAATGCCAAATACTGTACACACTGTCTGTTACCATTAGGAACCAGATGCTTGTAACTGTGGTTTAGGGCTATCAAGGAATTATTTGTTTTTCAATTGTTGCCTAATAAGGCAGTGAAACATTGGTGAAAATCTATTGTTGCCACTTTTTTAAAATTGTATTTATCACATTTTTGTGTTCTAAAATCCAATAGTTTTTTCTGTATATATGCAAGAGGAAGATTACTGTAAATGTTTTTTTTACCACCCATACCAGAAATATATGGCCAAATGCATCTATATACATGGGTATGCTGTAAAATATGACAGTTGGATTCTAAAACATTTAGATTCTGAATCATGTCAAACCTGTGTACTACTACTGTTAATAGGATGTTAGTGAAGCAATAAGGCCTTACACTTACAGCACTGGTTCATTTGTGTTGTCGCTATCTCATAACAAGATGTCATCGTGTTGATCATTGCAAGCGGATCTTGATTTCGGCCTTACCTAATTCTGTGTCTTCTGTATGGTACTTGTCTCCCGTTCAACCCTGGTTCTTTGTCTGAAATGTAACTACACTGAACAAAAGTGTAAATGCAACATTTTCAAAGATTTTAGTTCATATAAGGAAATCCGTCAATTGAAATACATTCACTAGGCCCTACTCTATGGATTTCACATGACTGGGAGTACAGATGTGTGTCTGTTGGCCACAGATACCTTAAAAAAAATAGGGGTGTGGATCAGAAAACCAGTCATTATCTGGTGTGACCACCATTTGCCTCAGGCAGCATGACACATCTCCTTCACGTAGAGTTGATCAGGCTGTTGATTGTGGCATGTTGTCCCACTCCTCTGGATATTGGTGGGAACTGGAACATGCTGTCATACACATCGATCCATAGCATCCCAAAAATGCTCAATGGGTGACCTGTCTGAGTATGCAGGTCATGTAGGAACTGGGACATTTTCAGTTTCCAGAAATTGTGTACAGATCTTTCTGACAGGGGCTGTGTATTTTCATGCTGAAACATGAGGTGATGGTGGCACGACAATGAGCCGCAGGATCTCTGTGCATTCAAATTGCAATCAATAAAATGCAATTGTGTTCGTTGTCCATAGCTTATGCCTGCCCATACCATAACCCCACCGCCACCATGGGGCACTCTGTTCACAACGTTGACATCAGAAAACCTCTAACCCACACATCGGCCATCTACCCGGTACATTAGCACCAGTGGCAATCGAGGGTGCGCCTTTGCCCACTGCAGTCTTTTACGACGCCCAAACTGCAGTCAGGTCAAGACTCTGAGCACGCTGATGAGCTTTCCTGAGACGATTTATGACCTTTTGTTCAGACATTATTCGGTTGTTCAGACCCGCAATTTCTTCAGCTGTCCGGTTGGCTGGTCTCAGACGGTTACGCAGGTGAAGAAGCCGGATGTGGAGGTCCTGGGCTGGTGTGGTTACACCTGGTCTACCTGGATGTGGAGGTCCTGGGCTGGCGTGGTTACACCTGGTCTAACTGGATGTGGAGGTCCTGGGCTGGCGTGGTTACACCTGGTCTAACCGGATGTGGAGGTCCTGGGCTGGCGTGGTTACACCTGGTCTAACCGGATGTGGAGGTCCTGGGCTGGCGTGGTTACACCTGGTCTAACCGAATGTGGAGGTCCTGGGCTGGCGTGGTTACACCTGGTCTAACCGGATGTGGAGGTCCTGGGCTGGCGTGGTTACACCTGGTCTAACCGGATGTGGAGGTCCTGGGCTGGCGTGGTTACACCTGGTCTAACCGGATGTGGAGGTCCTGGGCTGGCGTGGTTACACCTGGTCTAACCGGATGTGGAGGTCCTGGGCTGGCGTGGTTACACCTGGTCTAACCGGATGTGGAGGTCCTGGGCTGGCGTGGTTACACCTGGTCTAACCGGATGTGGAGGTCCTGGGCTGGCGTGGTTACACCTGGTCTAACTGGATGTGGAGGTCCTGGGCTGGCGTGGTTACACCTGGTCTAACCGGGTGTGGAGGTCCTGGGCTGGCGTGGTTACACCTGGTCTAACCGGATGTGGAGGTCCTGGGCTGGCGTGGTTACACCTGGTCTAACCGGATGTGGAGGCCCTGGGCTGGCGTGGTTACACCTGGTCTAACCGGGTGTGGAGGTCCTGGGCTGGCGTGGTTACACCTGGTCTAACTGGATGTGGAGGTCCTGGGCTGGTGTGGTTACACCTGGTCTGTGCTTGTGAGGCCGGTTGCCAAATTCTCTAAAACGACGTTTAGGCTGCTTATGGTAGAGAAATGAACGTTCCATTCTCTGACAACCGCCCTGGTGGACATTCCAGCAGTCAGCATGCCAATTGCACGCTCCCTCAAAACTTGACTGCAAATTTCAGTGGACTTTTATTGTCCCCAGCACAAGGTGCACCTGTGTAAGGATCATGCTGTTTAACCAGCTTCTTGATATGCCACACCTGTCAGGTGGCTGGATTATTTTGGCAAAGGAGAAATGCTCAGTAACACAACATTTGAGAGAGGGAAGCTTTTTGTGCATATGGAACATTTCTGTGATATTTTATTTCAGCTCATGAAACATGGGACCAACATTTTATATGTTGTGTTTTATATTTTTGTTCAGTGTACTAAGACATCTGCCCCCCCCCACACACACACAGACGCGTGCACTGTCAAGTCTGTCATCTGTACACCATACATACATTTTGCACATTGTGTACACACTTGTCATGCATATTTTTATACATGTGTAGCACATCCATTATATCTATTTTGTAAATAATATGAAAACATATATGTACTGAATGCCTTTTGTGTCAATAAAATGTGGTGCATTGTGAAAGTCTCCTAACATCTGCGGCTGGAGGCCAGCGCTCACGTGAGGTTTGGTCCTGGGCTGCTGAGATTGTTAAAGTTCTACTGTGAATATCTTTTGAAATGATGTTAAGCTGTCAAAAACAAACACAGCATCATACTCCGTTGTATAATTGTACTATATAAAAGTAGTAAGCATTTGAGGCATTATTAGATTTGATGTTCTGTAGTTCCACAAGATTAAACAAAACACTTGAAAGGAAAATAGAAAATTACAGTTCACAACATTTGCCAGGTTAATTCACTTACGTTGACCTTTGTCACTGTAAAGAAAGAGGGAAGTAGAATATACAGGCTATTGTTGCTTGCTGGTAAATGTTTGTCTTCATTTTCATAAATCCTAGGTGGTTGTGTGGTAAATGGCTTACTGTCAATGCATCACCTGCTTTCCCTTTGACATTTGCATGACCAATGCGTTGATTAGCCTTCAATGATCATGTTCTCATACGGTCTCTGGTGAGTAGAAACATTTTCTCTCTTAGAATATACAAACATATGTTCTACAGATAATGAAGCGAGGAACGCTATATTCTCAGTATGTGTTATTCCAGTCCATCATTTTGGTCAGAAAGTCTTCTCAGGTTCTGTTGGATTTTGCACCGTTGATAGAACCAAATGCTGTCACAGCTGGACACTGCTCGAGATTCATAGTGCTTTTTAGGATCATCCTCCCAACTTTTTCAAGAAAGAAACTATCACCCCAACAACAATCTCCATCCCCTCAAACTGTGATCATAACACAGTACACAGTACGGCATCTGCCACCAGGTGTCATTAGAGCTGTCCAGTCTCTCGCCTTCTAATGTCCCACAGTTCAGAGGGCATATAACGCCCATCCAACCACTCCATTCACTGTCTCCCTCCATCCAACACCAAAGAAACAGTAGCCAGTGATATAGTATCTGTAGAAGTACCATTCTGTCTTCACATCCGTTCTGCGGTGTAGATGTTGCTGTGACATTCAGGGCATCGATGTCTGACGTCCTTTAGGTTGTCCAAGCAGAAGGGGATGAGACAGCACCCAGCCACACACCTGGCAGAGGGGGTTTATACAGTATTATGAACTGGGTGGTTTGAGGTCTGAATGCTGATTGGCTGAAAGCCATGGTATATCAGACCTTATACCACGGGTATGACAAAACATGTATTTTTACTCTTTTAATTATGTTGGTAAACAGTTTATAATAGCAATAAGGCATCTCGGGGTGGTGCAATATACCACGGCTAAGGACTGTATCCATTTACTCTGCATCTTTGTGCATAAGAACAGCCCTTAGCCCTGGTATATTGGCCATATACCACACCCCCCCCCCCAGGCCTTAATGCTTAATTAAGACAGACTAAAATAAGAGCACATCTGGTTTCTGCTTATCTGGTTGTAGGATAAAGTTGCCCCTAGACTTTGATCTAAGGTCGGATGTTTTAGAGGAGTGCTGACCTATGGTCAGTTTTGCTTTTTATACAACAATGAATAAGACCACATGAACAGGGAGCAGCTCCTAAATCATCACTCCTCTGTGACGTTTGATACTAGAACTTGTCTGCCAGGACTCACCCTAACATGCTGGACACAAGGCATAGCATCCAGGCTGCCCCTCCTATTTTGCGATATGTTTCCGTGGTGATGACCTGCTCGCAGATAGGGCATTGGACGATCGCTGGGTCACTATTGAGCTTCTCCACCTCCACTATGTCATCTGGGGCCTCTGGAGGAGAGGAGAAAAGAAGCATTGTCGTTGCCATCTATGCTCACCTGGACATACTGTAGATGGAGAAATTACAAGTACTGTAGAGCTTATGTCAGAGCTTGTCTCATGTATCCACTCTACCTAATTGTTCATCCTACCAATGCTCACACACACATACCTGGCGCAGCAGGAGGTGTAGTCTGTGTATATTGTTTCATGTTCTCTGGTGTGTTACTCGGTAGGACATACACTCCTTGATAGGGGGCAATGAGATCCTCTGTATAGTCTACAACAACAACAAAAAAGTGTGCTCAGTGATGAGGAAATAAAGTTATGAAACATCCTATTGACATCTATCCAAACATGAATGGAAAGCATAAATCAATAGTTAGTTTTTACAGACAGGACAAAGATCTCTGCTGCACTTTAGGCTCAAGCAAACAATCAAGCTTAAAATATCTAAGATAAGGCAGCTTGTTTCAAAATGTATTTGCTGTGTACAGGACTGGTATAGTGAGCAGGTGTCTGTCTACCTGACAGTGGTTTATGATCCGGTCCAATGTTGTTGTCTGTCTGTATCTGTAGTAGCTCCTGTTCTCTTTCCACCAGATCATGTAGCTCCTGTTCTATGGCCTCCAGCTCTGTAGGCTCGGACTCCTCTGGGAAAGAGACTGTAGGGGACAGAGCTGGGCGACGGAGGGAGACAGAGGAAGATGTGGTTGAAAAGCTTTGGGATAGCTTCAGAACACAAGAAACCAACTTTGCTTTTCAGTTCCTCAATAAGTAGGGGAGACCGGGGTTGGTTGTCTCCCTGGGTTGGTGTTCACAGTGCTAGTTACTCACAATCTAAATGGCACTCATTTATATTTCAACCTGGACTCGGGTACACAACATAGTAAATGTCTGGGACACCAATTAGTCTATTTTATGTTTCGTATTAATTACGTGGATGTCAATCCATTTTGTATATGTTACGAATTACAATTCGTGCAACATGTTAAGAATTGCAATTCCTACAATATGTTACACATTTGCTAAACCTATGTTATGAATTCCAATATGTTGTCGCTAATGTTAGCGAGGTGGCTAACGTTAGTTAGGCTAGGGGTTAAGGTTAGGGGAAGGGTTAGCTTATATGCGAAGTTGCAAATTAGCTAAAGCGGGCCGTGATGAGATTCAAACACGCAACCTTTGGGTTGCTAGACGTTCCAACCAACCACCCTACTTTAATATTTGCCTAAAGTACCTTGTGTCTTATGTATCCAAACCAAATATAACATATCATACTAATTTGATTGCCCCGGATTGATGTTTACTATGTTGCGTCTAGTCTGAGACCAGGCCGGCTATTTTGAAATTTGATGTGTGAATTTCTTTGAAAGAACTAACATTCTCCTCACTTCATGCTGACATGAATTGACCAAGTGGATATGTGTGCGTGTGTGCCACCTACACACAGTACACTATATATACAAAGTATATATACACCCCTTCAAATGAGTGGATAAGCCACACCCGTTGCTGACAGGTGTATAAAATCGAGCACACAGCCATGCAATCTCCATAGACAAACATTGGCAGTATAATGGTCTTACTGAAGAGCTCAGTGACTTTCAACGTGGCACCCTCATAGGATGCCACCTTTCCAAGTCAGTTTGTCAAATTTCTGCCCTGCTAGAGCTGCCCTGGTCAACTGTAAGTGCTGTTATTGTGAAAACATGGAAACGTCTAGGAGCAACAACGGCTCAGCCGCGAAGTGGTAGGCCACACAAGCTCACAGAACGGGACCGCCGTGTGATGTCCTCGGATGCAACAATCACTACCGAGTTCGAAACTGCCTCTGGAAGCAGTATCGGTGCGAGAACTGTTCATTGGGAGCTTCATGAAATGGGTTTCCATGGCCGAGCAGCCGCACACAAAGGTAAGATCACCATGCACAATGCCAAGCGTCGGCTGGAGAGGTGTATAGCTCGCTGCCATTGGACTCTGGAGCAGTGGAAATACATTCTCTGGGGTGATGAATCATGCTTCTCCATCTGACAAATGAATCTGGGTTTGGCAGATAGCAGAGAACGCTACCTGACCCAATGCATAGTGCCAACTGTAAAGTTTGGTGGATGAGGAATAATGGTCTGGGGCTGTTTTTCATGGTTTGGTCTAGGCTCCTTAGTTCCAGTGAAGGGAAATCTTAACGCTACAACATACAATGACATTCTAGGCAATTCTGTGCTTCCAACTTTGTGGCAACAATTTGGGGAAAGCCCTTTCCTGTTTCAGCATTACAATGCCCCCGTGCACAAAGCGAGGTCCATACAGAAATGGTTTGTCGAGATCGGTGTGGAAGAACTTGACTAGCCTGCACAGAGCCCTGTCCTCAAACCAATCGAACACTTTTGGGATGAATTGGAACACTGACTGTGAGCCAGGCCTAATCGCCCAACATCAGTGCCCGACCTAATTAATGCTCTTGTGGCTGAATGGTAGCAAGTCTCCGCAACGATGTTCCAACATCTAGTGGAAAGCCTTCCCAGAAAAGTGGAGGCTGTTATAGCACCAAAGGGGGACCAACTCCATATTAATGCTCATGATTTTGGAATGAGATGTTCGACAAGCAGGTGTCCACATGCTTTTGGTTTTGTGTGTGTGTGTGCTCATTGCTCAAAAAAATAAAGGGAACACAAACAACATAATGTAACTCCAAGTCAATCACACTTCTGTGAAATCAAACTGTCCACTTAGGAAGCAACACTGATTGACAATAAATTTCACATGCTGTTGTGCAAATGGAATAGACAACAGGTGGAAATTACAGGCATTTAGCAAGACGCCCCCAATAAAGGAGTGGTTCTGCAGGTGGGGACCACAGACCACTTCTCAGTTCCTACGCTTCCTGGCTGATGTTTTGGTCACTTTCGAATGCTGGCGGTGCTTTCACTCTAGTGGTAGCATGAGATGGAGTCTACAACCCACACAAGTGGCTCAGGTAGTGCAGCTCCTCCAGGATGGCACATCAATGCGAGATGTGGCAAGAAGGTTTGCTGTGTCTGTCAGCGTAGTGTCCAGAGCATGGAGGCGCTACCAGGAGACAGGTCAGTACATCAGGAGACGTGGAGGAGGCCGTAGGAGGGCAACAACCCAGCAGCAGGACCGCTACCTCCGCCTTTGTGCAAGGAGGAGCAGGAGGAGCACTGCCAGAGCCCTGCAAAATGACCTTCAGCAGGCCACAAATGTGCATGTGTCTGTTCAAACGGTCAGAAACAGACTCCATGAGGGTGGTATGAGGGCCCGGCGTCCACAGGTGGGGGTTGTGCTTACAGCCCAATACCGTGCAGGACGTTTGGCATTTGCCAGAGAACACCAAGATTGGCAAATTCGCCACTGGCACCCTGTGCTCTTCACAGATGAAAGCAGGTTCACACTGAGCACATGTGACAGACGTGACAGTCTGGAGACGCCGTGGAGAACGTTCTGCTGCCTGCAACATCTTCCAGCATGACCGGTTTGGCGGTGGGTCAGTCGTGGTGTGGGGTGGCATTTCTTTGGGGGGCAGCACAGCCCTCCATGTGCTCGCCAGAGGTAGCCTGACTGCCATTAGGTTCTGAGATGAGATCCTCAGACCCCTTGTGAGACCATATGCTGGTGTGGTTGGCCCTGGGTTCCTCCTAATGCAAGACAATGCTAGACCTCATGTGGCTGGAGTGTGTCAGCAGTTCCTGCAAGAGGAAGTCATTGATGCTATGGACTGGCCCGCCCGTTCCCCAGACCTGAATCCAATTGAGCACATCTGGGACATCATGTCTCGCTCCATCCACCAACGCCACGTTGCACCACAGACTGTCCAGGAGTTGGCGGATGCTTTAGTCCAGGTCTGGGAGGAGATCCCTCAGGAGACCATCCGCCACCTCACCAGGAGCATAAAGTTGGATCAGCCTGTAGTATGGTTTTCCACTTTAATTTAGAGTGTGACTCCAAATCCAGACCTCCATGGGTTGATCAATTTGATTTCCATTGATAATTTTTGTGTGATTTTGTTGTCAGCACATTCAACTACGTAAAGAAAAAAGTATTTAATAAGAATATTTCATTCATTCAGATCTAGGATGTTATTTTTTTGTTCCCTTTATTTTTTTGAGCAGTGTATATGTAATATATATCACACACCCAGTGTGTCTCTGTGATATAGATATGTGTGTGATATACAGTTGAAGTTAGAAGTTTACATACACTAGCCAAATGCATTTAAACTCAGTTTTTCACAATTCCTGACATGTAATCCTAGTAAAAATTCCTTGTCTTAGGTCAGTTATGCTCAGCACTTTATTTTAAGAATGTAAAATGTCAGAATAATAAGAGTGATTTATTTCAGCTTTTATTTCTTTCATTACATTCTCAGTGGGTCAGAAGTTTACATACACTCAATTAGATTGTTTAACTTGGGTCAAACGTTTCGTGTAGCCTTCCACAAGCTTCCCACAATAAGTTGGGGGAATTCTGGCCCATTCCTCCTGACAGAGCTGGTGTAACGGAGTCAGGTTTGTAGGCCTCCTTGCTCGCACACGCTTTTTCAGTTCTGCCCACAAATGTTCTATAAGATTGGGGTCTTGGCTTTGATGGTCACTCCAATACCTTGACTTTGTTGTCCTTAAGCCATTTTGCCACAACTTTGGAAGTATGCTTGGGGTCATTGTCTATTTGGAAGACCCATTTGTGACTAAGCTTTAACTTCCTGACTGATGTCTTGAGATGTTGCTTCAATATATCCACATAATTTTCCTCCCTCATGATGCCATCTATTTTGTGAAGTGCACCAGTCCCTCCTGCAGCAAAGCACCCCAGAAGCTTTGCTATCAGAAGCTTCTAAAGTCATGACATCATTTTCTGGAATTTTAAAGCTATATAAAAGCACAGTCAACTTAGTGTTGTTAACAAGAAATTTGTGGAGTGGTTGAAAAACGAGTTTTAATGACTCCAGCCTAAATTTATGTACACTTCCGACGTGTGTGTGTGTGTGTGTGTGTGTGTGTGTGTGTATATATACACATATACATATATACACATATACATATATATACATATATATACACATATATATGTGTGTGTGTGTGTGTGTGTATATATATATATATATATATATACATACACACACACACACACAACTGTTCCAAAGTTTGGGGTCACTTAGAAGCGTCCTTGTTTTTGAAAGAAAAGCACACTTTTTGTCCATTTTAAAATAACATCAAATTGATCAGAAATACACTGTAGACATCGTTAATGTTGTAATTTACTATTGTATCTGGAAATGGCTGATTTTAAAATAAAATACAGTTTAAAAGATGTAATATCTACAGTAGTGTACAGAGGCCCATCAACAAGCATCACTCCTGTGTTCCAAAGGCACATTGTGTTAGTTAATCTAAGTTTATCATTTTAAAGGGCTAATTGATCATTAGAAAATTATTTTGCAATTATGTTAGCACAGCTGGAAACTGTTGTTCTGATTAAAGAAGCAATAAAACTGGCCTTCTTTTAGACTGGTTGAGTATCTGGAGCATCAGCATTTGTGGGTTCAATTACAGGCTCAAAATGTCCAGAAACAAAGAACTTTCTTCTGAAACTTGTCATTCTGTTCCTGTTCTGAGAAATGAAGGCTAATCAAGAAACTGAAGATCTCGTACAACGCTGTGTACTACTCCCTTCACAGAACAGCGCAAACTGGCTCCAACCAGAATAGAAAGAGGAGTGGGAGGCCCCGGTGCACAACTGAGCAGAAGGACAGTTGAGCTCAGTCCATGTTGGATTAAGATGGGAGGATAAAACAGGTCCCCTCAAATCAAAATCCAATCCAATTTTATTAGTCACATTCACTGAATACAACAGGTACCTTACAGTGAAATGCTTATTTACGAGCCCCTAACCAACAATGCAGTTTCAAAAAAATACAGATAAGAATAAGAGATTAAAGTAACAAGTCATTAAAGAGCAGCAGGGAAATAACAATAGCGAGACTTTATACAGGGGTGTACTGATACAGAGTAAATGTGCGGGGGCACCGATTATTTGAGGTAGTATGTACATGTAGGTAGAGTTATTAAAGTGACTATGCATTTCAACCCAAGATCTTGATCTTTTTCCTAATATTGAAAATGGTCTTGTGTAAAATATACTGGTCCTGAGAAATACACATGAGTAAAAAGTCTGACAACCAACCCTGGTTTCCTGGTATGGTTATTATGTTTGTGTATGCACACGTGTGTGTGCTATCTGTCTGTTTGATTCCCCCATAGCCCCACTCTTATGATTGTCTTGACCAGACGACTCACCTTCCCTGTCTTTTCTCTTATTTCTGAACTGCTGCATCTTCAGCAGCATGATCCGCCGGTTGTGGAGCAGCTGCCTCCGGAAGGTGATGAAGGCCAGCTGAGAGTACACCCTACCCAGATCGGCAGTGACCTGGTTGGGCTCGGAGGAGACGCTCGCAGCCTCTATGGAGAGCTGGGCTGAGTCTTCAGAGATTGTCTCTACCTGCTCTGTGTCAGGCTGCAGGTCTACCCCTGATCCAGCTGATGAAAGGAACTCTGGGTCCTGAGCAGAAAAACTCTCCTCCATTTCCATTCTAGTTTCAGTGTTGCTCCATTAATTAAGAAGAGAATGCTTAGAAGCTCCAAGATGGAAAAAGACCTAAGGTTCTTCAAGCTAACATGTTGAACTGACCTCTATTCAATGCCACCCAGTGGGAGAAAAAACCCCAGCTATCAGCTTATGAAGGGCAAAACATAGGTTTTCATGCATTTGCATGTTTTATTACTCATGATGACACAAACCATTCCAGTGAAGATGGTGGATGGGCACCTGTTTTGAATAGCCGCATGCACACAACCAAATGAGACTAGCGTTGGCACAGAAACCACTTTATGTCACCACATTTTTGGGGTGACGTTGATCTTGCTGAACTTACAATTTCATTTACATTTTTTAAGTCACTCCAACTGAGTTGGGCGGAAATTTGACGAACTGACTTGTTGAAAAGGTGGCATCCTATGACGGTGCCGCATTGAAAGTCACTGACAATGTTTGTCTACGGAGATTGCATGGTTGTGTGCTCGATTTTATACACCTCTCAACAACGGGTATGGCTGAAATAGCCGAATCCATTAATTTGGAGTGTCCACATACATTTGTGTGTGTGAATATATATGTACAGTTGAAGTCGGAAGTTTACATACACTTAGGTTGGAGTCATTTTTCAACCACTCCACACATTTATTGTTAACAAACTATAGTTTTGGCAAGTCAGTTAGGACATCTACTTTGCATGACAAGTCATTTTTCCAACAATTGTTTACAGATTATTTCACTTCACTGATTTACTGTATCACAATCAGAAGCTTCTGATAGGCTAATTGACATCATCTGAGTCAATTGGAGGTGTATCTGTGGATGTATTTCAAGGCCTACCTTCAAACTCAGTGCCTCGTTGCTTGACATCATGAGAAAATCAAAAGAAATCAGCCAAGACCTCAGAAAAAAATTGTAGACCTCCACAAGTCTGGTTCATCCTTGGGAGCAATTTCCAAACGCCTGAAGGTACCACGTTCATCTGTACAAACAATAGTACGCAAGTATAAACACCATGGGACCACGCAGCCGTCACACCACTCAGGAAGGAGACGCGTTCTGTCTCCTAGAGCTGAATGTACTTTTGTGTGAAAAGTGCAACTCAATCCCAGAACAACAGCAAAGGACCTTGTGAAGATGCTGGAAGAACCCGGTACAAAAGTGTATATATTTCCACAGTAAAACGTGTCGTATATCGAAATAACCTGAAAGGCCGCTCAGCAAGGAAGAAGCCACTGTTTCGAAACCGCCATAAAAAAGCCAGACTATGGTTTGCAACTGCACGTAGGGACATAGATTGTACTTTTTGGAGAAATTTCCTCTGGTCTGATGATACAAATATAACTGTTCTGCCTGTGATTATTATTATTTGACCATGCTGGTCATTTATGAACATTTGAACATCTTGGCCATGTTCTGTTATAATCTCCACCTGGCACAGCCAGAAGAGGACTGGCCACCCCACATAGCCTGGTTCCTCTCTACATTTCATCCTAGGTTTTGGCCTTTCTAGGGAGTTTTTCCTAGCCAACGTGCTTCTACACCTGCATTGCTTGCTGTTTGGGGTTTTAGGTTGGGTTTCTGTACAGCACTTTGAGAGATATCAGCTGATGTACCAAGGGCTATATAAATACATTTGATTTGGCCATAATGACCATCCATTATGTTTGGAGGAAGAAGGGGGAGGCGTTCAAGCTGAAGAATACCATCCCAACAGTGAAGCACGGGGGTGGCAGCATCATGTTATGGGGGTGCTTTGCTGCAGGAGGGACTGGGGCACTTCACAAAATAGATGGCATCATGAGGGAGGAAAATTACGTTGCTTCAATATATCCACATCTCAAGACATCAGTCAGGAAGTTAAAGCTTGGTTGCAAGTGGGTCTTCCAAATGGACAATGACCCCAAGCATACTTCCAAAGTTGTGGCAAAATGGCTTAAGGACAACAAAGTCAAGGTATTGGAGTGGCCATCACAAAGCCCTGACCTCAATCCTATAGAACATTTGTGGGCAGACCTGAAAAAGCAAGTGTGAGCAAGGAGGCCTACAAACCTGACTCAATTACACCAGCTCTGTCAGGAGGAATGGGCAAAAATTCACCCAACTTATTGTGGAAGGCTACCCAAAACGTTTGACCCAGGTTAAACAATTTACAGGCAATGCTACCAAATACTAATTGAGTGTATGTAAACTTCTGAACCACTGGGAATGTGATGAAAGAAATAAAAGCTGAAATAAATAATTCTCTCTACAATTATTCTGACATTTCACATTCTTAAAATAAAGTGGTGATACTAACTGACCTAAGACAGGGAATTGTTACTAGGATTAAATGTCAGGAATTGTGAAAAACTGAGTTTAAATGTATTTATCTAAGGTGTATGTAAACTTCCGACTTCAACTGTATATATGTGTGTGTGTGTGTTTCTAAGCTCTATCAAATGTGTTATACACTGAGTGCACAAAACTTCAGGAACACCTTCCTAATATTGAGTTGCACCCCCTTTTGCCTTCGGAACAGCCTCAATTTGTCAGGCCATGGTGTCGAAAGCATTTCACATGGGTGCCCATGTTGACTCCAATGCGTCTCACAGTTGTGAAGTTGGTTGGATGTCCTTTAGGTGGTGGACCATTGTTGATACACATGGGAAACTGTTGAGTGTGAAAAACCCAGCAGAGTTGCAGTTCTTGACACACTGAAACCGGTGCGCCTGGCTCCTACTACCATACCCCGGTCAAAGGCACTTAAATGTTTTGTCTCAAGGCTTAACGGTTTGTTTTTTTACCTCCCCTTCATCTACACTGATTTAAGTGGATTTAACAGGTGACATCAAGGGATCGTAGCATTCAACTGGATTCACCTGGTCAGTCTGTCATGAAAGGTGCAGGTGTTCCTAATGTTTTGTACACTCAGTGTGGACTCCCATACCTTTTTTAACCTAGGTATTTGAAAATTGCATTTTAAACTGTTTGAAAATCATTTCAAATACTATTTGGTTTTTACAAATAGACATTAAAATACTCCAATTAAAGTACTTGTTTTGGGCTGTGTATTTGAAAATACTCAAATACACAGAAACAATTTTAAATAACAAATATTCAAATGCATATGTATTTGAACCTAGGTCTCAAATACCCCTAATATAGAGTAAACAATAAACATCATACCCAGTGAGACTGGCTCTGTTTGACCCCAGCCAGCCACCATAATCATAATCAAGTCAATAAAACATGCAGCCACTTCATCAGAATAGAACAGGAAGTGAGCTAATTCCATCCTGACCTATATTCACAATAATAACTACTGTACACAACTTCTCATTCATATTGAAACACAATCACCAGCTGCTTTAATCATAAATCATTGTAGCTGTAGTCAGTTTATGCAGATAAGAATAGCAGTTGCTGTAGCCTTATCGTGTTGGCCTTATTTATTTATATTGAAGCCTCTTAAATAGTGGTATAGAGTGGGTACCTTATGATACAATATATATTGTGGTTTTTACCACCACTAGAGGGCAGCCTCTCATAGATGCCAATGCAGCCTGCAGCATGTCATATTGAAGAGTTCTTTGGTATGTCTTCAGTAGAACAGCTATCTGTGTTACATGCCTCCCTCCCCCTGCCTTGCTGCATCATACAGAGATGGAATATTAACTACCAGACAAAGAAGTCTGCCCCCTTTTCTCTGCTTCCTCCTTTCCACTCCTCCCACACACCCACACTACCAATCCTCCTCCCTCTCTCCCTCTCATTCCAACTCTTCCTTGATTCTCTCTCTCCATTCTCTTTCTCTCTCCCAGGTGACATGAGGGATCCTAGTTCAGGTATCCTCCCACAGGGTGTCTACTAATCGCCATTCATTAGCAACAATTACACACACACGCGCGCACAGACACACACAAAACATCTCTTCATGGGTGATCTGTCCTGCTGCTCCCTATGCCCTCCTGTGAGATGTGACACAGATCGAGTGACAGGAAAAGAGCATCCATGTCAGTGATGCCAGCTGTTTGTGTTACCTCCCATGGACAGTGGCATATATTCATGGATGTCAAAGGAAGCCAGGCTTCCCCAAATATTTTACCAATAAAAAAAATACAATTTGAACATAATTAGTCTTTTGTCTCTGTTTTTATAATTTTCCTTCAATTCACAAGTGGCTGAATCTGGAGAAATCATCCGAGCGAAGGAAACAGCGCCCCTCTGTCTCAGTATGTGAAGCCCATGTATCTGATGCTGTCTGGAACAAAAAGAGTATGAGATGTTGCTGCTGTATCATTTGATTGATGCCAGAAAGTATTTGGCCTCCCTTGATCATTTTTTTCAGTAAAATAATTAGCCAATCCGCATCGGACTGAGCTGAACTGTGGGTTGTCCTGGCGCGCCGAAACGCCCCCTAAGGGAGGCCAGTTTGGATTCGGCTTCACACCAATCAAATCACATTTGCGGTAGCTACCTTGCTATATCGGCCTTTTACTAACTCATGGATGGAGATGGGGATTTGAAAAGGAATTTAGGCTAGCAAGCATTTTAGCTAGGTAGCCAAATAAAACCAGAACTAAAAGTGTACAGAGACATGGACCATTTTGCCAACATGGAAGAGAGGAGGACGGCATTGGCATTCAACAAGTCTAAAAGCCACTTGATATTTAGTAACACTGATTAGACTAAATTGTTTTTGGTGTCTTTTAAGTCTGTTTTCAGTGTAGTAAACAGAATATATACAGGGCATTCGGAAAGTATTCAGACCCCTTGATATTTTCCACATTATGTTATGTGACAGCCTTATTGTGGGGTGGCAGGTAGCCTAGTGGGTATAGCGTTGGGCCAGTAACCGAAAGGTTGCTAGATTGAATCCCCGAGCTGACAAGGTAAACATCTGTCTTTCTGTCCCTGAACAAGGCAGTTAACCCACTGTTCCTAGGCTGTCATTGTAAATTACAATTTGATCGTAACTGACTTGCCTAGTTAAATAAAGGTACAAAACAATTCTGCGACCAAAACAATTCTGCGACCATGTAACGCTTTTACAACATACAGAAGTGCTCTGGTTTTCAAGGGGCAAATATTGACACGTTTTTTTGAATAGCGAGACGAGCTTAAAGTTTTCTTTACTGACCATCATTTTCACTTGTCTGACCGCTTGTGTGATGAGTTTCTCACACGACAGTCCAATCTGGGTGATATTATTTCTCACCTGAATGATCTGAATCTAGGATTACAGGGACTTTCCGCAACTATATTCAATGTGCAGGACAAAATTGAGGCTATGATTAAGAAGTTGGAGCTCTTCTGTCTGCATTAACAAGGACAACACACAGGTCTTTCCATCATGGTATGATTTTTGTGTGCAAATGAACTCAAGCTTACGAACAATGTCAAATGTGATATAGCGAAGCACCTTAGTGAGCTGGGTGCGCAATTATGCAGGTACTTTCCCGAAATGGATGACATAAACAACTGGATTCATTATCCATTTCATGTCCTGCCTCCAGTCCACTTACCAATATCTGAACAAGAGAGCCTCATCCAAATTGCAACCAGCGGTTCTGTGAAAATGTCAATTTAAATCAGAAGCCACTGCCAGATTTCTGGATAGGGCTGCGCTCAGAGTTTCCTGCCTTGGCAAATCGTGCTGTTAAGACACTGATGCCCTTTGCAACCATGTACCTGTGTGAGAGTGAATTCTTCACTCTCACTAGCATGACCACTAAATACAGGCACAGACTGTATGTGGAAAATGATTTAAGACAGAGACTCTCTCCAATACAACCCAACACTGCAGAGTTATGTGCATCCTTTCAAGCACACCCTTCTCATTAACCTGTGGTGAGTGATTTGTTCATCAAAAATTGTGAATAAGGTTTTATATGTAAGATGGCTAAAGAAAGAGCAAAAGTATTGATTATTATTATATTATTATTTGTGCCCTGGTGCTATAATCTTTGTCACTTCCCACGAGCCGGGTTGTGACAAAAACTCACACTCATTCTTATGTTTAATGCATGTATTGTATAGTGTGTGTGTGTGTGTGGCAGGCTTACATTGATGGCAAAAAACAACATTTGAGAGTGCGCTGACCCTGTATGCAGCTGGAGGTTGAATGTTTTGAAGGGATACAGGACTATAAAAGTTTGGGAACCACTGATCTGGAAGATTGAATCATGGCCGGATTACACCACAGAATTCTGTTCCTATTCAGCCTCTGAGTTCTCATCAATAAACTCCTCTGTACTCGGTTGGTGTGTGTGTGTGTGCGCTCAATATGTCTGAATTAAAACATTAAGGTTACTTCCCATGTAGCACTAAGCAGCTGGCCTCGAGGTGAGTAATGCCATGAGAATGAAAGAACTGACACATAACATAAGAGACTCACAGCCACTAGTCACTCTTCTGCTTTCTTTCTTTCTTTCTTTCTCAATCTCTTCCTCCCCCTGTCTCCTCTTCCTTTTCCCCTCCCTCCACCTCTCTCCTGCTGCAGCATATTCAGGACACAGAAGAGCAGCTGTCTCCCCAACGACACATCATCACAGTAGAACATACTTGGTGCTGGTCTAGTCCATTGCACCACACACACACGCACACACACACACACACAAATATCAATAAATTAGATGTCAGAACGAGCCATATCAGAATGAGCCATGTCAGGAGATAGAAGCTGTTTCTCAGTCTCTCGGTCCCAGCTTTGATTCACCTTTACTGTCTCTGCCTTCTAGATTGTAGCAAGGTGAACAGGCCGTTGGTCAGCTGGCTGAGGTCTTTGATGATCTTCTTGGCCTTCCTGTGACACCGGGTGCTGTAGATGTCCTGGAGGGCAGGCAGTGTGCCTCCGATGATGCGTTGGACTGACCGCACCACCCCTCTGGGGAGCCCTGTGGCTGCGGGTTACTGTACCAGGCGGTGATACAGCTTGACAGAATGCCCTCGATGGTGCATATGTGGAAGTTCGTGACGGTCTTAGGAGCCAAGTTGATTTTTTTCAGACAGGTCTAGGCCTTCACTGTGTGTGTGTGTGTGTGTGTGTGTGTGTGTGTGTGTGTGTGTGTGTGTGTGTGTGTGTGTGTGTGTGTGTGTGTGTGTGTGTGTGTGTGTGTGTGTATGTCCAGCCCTGTCCAGCCTATATCTGCAGTGTTAAGAGGCGTGCTAATGTGTTTACTCAGGCAGTACTGACACGCCACAGAACAGAGGCACAATAAACCAGCCTTTTGTGCCCCACTTAGGAAGTGGACCATGGAAGGGCTGAAGCTGCATGGGGCATTGTCATGCTACTGTAGGTTCACAGGGTGCATGTCAAGGCCAGTTAGTACAGGCTACTGCTGACTGTAGCTACTGATACTGCTGCTGTAGAGAATAACTGGAGCATCTCATTCACATGGTAGGCTACATACATTGCACAGAGCCATTGCACTGTGAAATGTACAGGTCCATCTCTCTAACAAACATGGATAATAAAGCACTGTACCTATTGTACTATCTTATTATGTGTATGAGTTATATGTCTGTTCGTGAGAGTATTTAAGTATATTTGAATGGTATCCTGGCTAGTGTTTGTAACGGTGATTTGCTGTGAGTGTGAGGGCAGTGAGGTGAGTAGAGATATCTCCCTGTAGTCTTCTCTCTGGCTGAGTTTCAACACTATAAAACACTAGAATGGACCAGCGGAGAGTTGGAATAGATTTTTAATGGATCCATCTATATTAATCTCTCCCTCTCTCGTGCAGTCTATTTCTCTCTCTTATTGACACACTCACAATGTTTCTTTTGTCTTACTTCTCTCTTTCCCTCCTGCCCCTCCCTTCCAGCATGTTACAACCTTTGTCCCATTTTCTGCTAACTCGTGGACATTTATTAAGGAACCAACCGTCCTCAGCCTCACCCGGAGAGACTCAGGGGCCAGGTTACCAACGCACCCAATACCACCATGCCCTCCACTCTCCCCTGCTCTCCTTTACGCACCTCTACTAGATGTTATCCCTCTTTCTCTCTCGCACCAGTTGTCTCAGCCTCTGAACGCTCAGTTAAGAAAAAACAACTGACATTTACACCCCAGGTGCTGACTGGTTGCACCCTCTATAAACACAGTGATTATTATTTGACCCTGCTGGTCATCTATGAACATTTGATCATCTTGAAGACTGGTCTGACCTTAATAGCCATGTACTCTTACAATCTCCACCCGGCACAGCCAGAAGAGCACTGACCACCCCTTCGAGTATGGTTCCTCTCCAGGTTTTTTTCTAGCCACTGTGCTTCTACATTTGCATTGCTTGCCGTTTGGGGATTTAGGATGGGTATCTGTGTGACAACTGCTGATATAAAAAGGGCTTTATAAAAATAGATTTGATTGATACTCTCCCTTTATCTCTCCTGCCTGGCTGGCCTACTCAGCCTATGATGAAATTACCCCTAGGACACCAAGGTCAGTTTTGAGTTTCCCACCCTAGGATTAGGGTTGGGTAGGCTGATCCTAGATCTGTGGTGAAGGGCAATTTGCGCCTGAAACTGCTATCTCAGTGTGGTCCAGTGCCAGCTCCAGTGAAAGCGTACACTAAAGTCCAGCATTCCTGACTAGAGTGGTTGGACTCGAAGGCTGCTTTCTAATATTGGTGGCCTTGCAAATGGTTTGAGAGAAGCCTATGTATGAAACTCTGACTTTGTCATTATTAGATTATATGCAATTTTCCTGTAAGCGTTGCTATAAGGTTTTAGTCTAACATTGGATATGCTGTATTGAGTTTCTGTGAGCAGTGCTACTGTGCTGTGTAATGTGGTTGGCTGTGTCATGGAAAATCTACACCATAGCCTACTCTTCTATAGCAACCAACTAAACAGGTATCCAACCTGGGTGGTCTGGTCTGCGTGACTCAGTACCGTGTTAGCACGCTGAGCTAAAGCCTTGATGTTAGTCTTCAGGTCTCATTATCATGTGAGTGTATTTTGGCCAACTGCCTCCACTGCACCATACTGTACCAGGCTGTGCTGTTCTGTGGTGCTCTAAACACAACAGTGTGTGTGTGTTATGGTGTGTGTGTGTGTGTGTGTGTGTGTACGAGACAGAATACTCTGGGTACTGTTAGTCAGGCTGGGTCCCATGCCTGCTCCCACAGGCTCAGAGCCACAGCCCAGTGCCAAGTTGGCAGTGCTTTGAATCACTCACACACACACAACGCTGTGTTGGGAAGGGCAGGGCTCACAGGAATCAAAGGAGCTCTCACTCATTTCCTGCTGAGGAGTGTGAAGCAGGCAGCGGTGAGCTGAGGACAAACTCAAAACTCAGTGACCTCACCGTTACTATGACGATAGGACGGATGTGTTTGTATGTGTCTGTTTATGAGTGTGCGTCTCGTGTGTGTGTGTGTGTGTGTGTGTTGGAAACAGCTGGTGTTTGTGTTTACATGGACAACTCTTTTATTCTGGGAGGTAAAAGGAGGGATGGCTGCCTTCTTGATCAAACCCTCTATCAAATCAAATGACGGTCTCTCTCCTACTCTTTAATCTATTCTCTGTCGGACTCCACACCTTCCCTTTTTATGTGTCATTCTTTCCGTCTGTTGGATCAGTTGTATCTCATCCAATACTTACAGCTCAGCGTTGCTACAGTAGGTGTGTATGTGGCTCTTTCTAATAAGGTGGTGGTGAGGAAGAAAAACTCACATAAACGAATCTCGGAATCCAGAACCTAATCTTGCACGTTACCAGCCTGTCACGAGAGCCTACACACGTCCACACACACCCCCTCCCCACAGCCTTGATGACCTCACATGCAGGAGAGCCTAAACATAATCATCAGTGCCCAGTCAGCATAGTTGTCAGACCAGTATTGAGGGAAAAGCAGGCGGTAGCCTACTGGTTAAACAGGAGTTAGGAGTCTTTCTGTCTGACACTGGTCTGGTGGATTAAATTCCTTTTCCTCGCTTGAGTAGCCAGGCGTGATAATTAGGATTCATCCATCTTCTCTGTGTCACTGTTAACACATTTCGGTTCACCCAAGCTGACTCTCCCTTTCTTTCTCCTCCAACTCTTTTCTCTATCTATACTGAACAACATTATGAACGCAACATGTAAAGTGTTGGTTTCATGAGCTGAAATAAAAGATCCCAGAAATGTTCCATACCCACAAAAAGCGTATTTCTCTCAAATTATGTGCACAAATATGCATCAAAATAAATGTTATTTGTCACATACACATGGTTAGCAGATGTTCATGCGAGTGTAGCGAAATGCTTGTGCTTCTAGTTCCAACAGTGTAGTAATATCTAACAAGTAATCAAACAATTTCCTAACAACAACCTAATACACACAAATCTAAAGAGGTGAATGAGAATATGTACATGTAAGTATATGGATGAGCGATGGCAAAGGTGCAATAGATGGTATAAAATACAGTATATACATGTGGTATGAGTAATGTAAGATATGTAAACATTATTAAAGTGGCATTATTTAGAGTGCATTGTATAAAGTGACTAGTGATCGGTTTATTAAAGTGGCCAGTGATTGGGTCTCAATGTAGGCAGCAGCCTCTCTGAGTTAGTAATTGCTGTTTAGCAGTCTGATGGCCTTGAGATAGAAGCTGTTTTTCAATCTCTCGGTCCCAGCTTTGATGCACCTGTACTGACCTCGCCTTCTGGATGGTAGTGGTGTGAACAGGCAGTGGCTCGGGTGGTTGATGTCCTTGATGATCTTTTTGGCCTTCCTGTGACATCGGGTGCTGTAGGTGTCATGGAGGACAGGTAATTTGCCCCCGGTGATGCTTTGGTGAGCATTTCTCCTATGCCAAGATACTCCATCCACCTGACAGCTGTGGCATATCAAGAATCTGATTAAGCAGCATGATCATTACACAGGTGCACCTTGTACTGGGGACAATAAAAGGCCACTCTAAAATGTGCAGTTTTGTCACACAACACAATTCTACAGATGTCTCAAGTTTTGAGAGAACGTGCAATTGGCATGCTGACTAGAGGAATGTTTACCAGAGTTGTTGCCAGATAATTGAATGTTAATTTCTACCATAACCCGCCTCTAACGTTGTTTTAGAGAATTCGGCAGTACGTCCAACTGAACTAAATACCGCAGACCGTGTGTAACCATGCCAGCCCAGGACCTCCATATCCGGCTTCTTCACCTGTGTGTCACACCCTGGCCATAGAGAGGTTTTAATTCTCTATTTTGTTTAGGCCAGGGTGTGACTAGGGTGGGCATTCCATGTTCATTTTCTATGTTTTGGATTTCTGTGTTTGGTCGGGTGTGGTTTTCAATCAGAGGCAGCTGTCTTTCGTTGTCTCTGATTGAGAACCATACTTAGGCAGCCTGTTTTCCCACTGTTAGTTGTGGGTGGTTATTTTCTGTTTATTGTTTGTTGCACCTGTCAGAACTGTTTCGGCTATTCTTTTAGTTATTTTGTATTCAGTGTTCAGTCAGAATAAATAATATGAACATGTACCACTCTGCACCTTGGTCTTCACCTTCTTCGAATGAATGCCGTGACACTGTGGGATCGTCTGAGACCAGCCACCTGAACAGCTGATGAAACTGAGGAGTATTTCTGTCTGTAATAAATCCCTCTTTGTGGGGAAAAAACTAATTCTGATTGGCTGGGCCTGACGCCCCAGTGGGTGGGCATATGCCCTCCCAGGCCCACCCATGGCTGTGCCACTGCCCAGTTATGTGAAATCCATAGAATAGGGCCTAATGAATTTATTTCAATTGACTGATTCCCTTATATGAACTCTAACTTAGTAAAATCTTGAAATTGTTGCATTTATATTTTTGTTCAGTATATATCAATCTCTCTCTACCCCTCTCGTCTCTAAATCTCCATCTCTCTTTCACCCACCAGCTAGAGTAAATTCAGTCACAACTAAAGAGACATACGTCATACCTTGAAGGTCAACATACAATATTTATTTAGGAACACAAAAAATGATAAGTTAATTATCAGGTAGTCCACAAATATTGTGGAAATGGTATATCAATACAGTCATACAGGGGGAAAACCATCCCGAGACGCCCGGATTCAAACAAAATGGTGGATAAGGGATGAACTGAAACATTATTTTAGTCAATTTAAAGATGGTTTACTCATAATCATTATTATATTGTCCAAAGAAGTTATTCCTTGTTTATTTATTCCTAAAAAAAAAAGAAAAAATATTTCTAGCTAGGTTTTATTTTATATACTTTATTCAATTTAAATAACCCAATGACAACAGAACTGAATGGGGCCGACCCTGCATGTGAATATTGCCTTGAATCAATGCCTTTCATAGCCTGCTATAGGCAGGATCACAGTGCACGGGATGCCCAGTTGTATAATGCTGCAATACAAATGATACACCAGAGGGAATGGAAAACACCATGTAGACCGTCATTGTGAATAAGAATTTGTTCTTAACTGACGTGCCTAGTAAAATAAAGGTTTAAATGTAGTATCCCCTACCCCCACAGCCAGAGATCATGTACGTTTGCTACAAAAAAACAGTATACATTATGAGCACATCATGCAAAGTGGCAAGTTCTGCTTTGCAAATAGTATAGTAGTCTGTTTTTTCTCCTCGCCGATCAGCTCTTCCCAAACACAACCTAAAGAAACCCCGCCCACTCCCAAATCCCACCCACCAAGAAAAAAAACATATTAAACTATAATATATCAAACCATGATTTTTATATAATACCCAAATCTGCAGAAACCTTGCAGTGGACAGTTCTATCTTCCAGACCAGGTTAATAGGAAAGCATCACCCCTCGTTGGAAAGAAAAGCTATAGCAGTGAACAATATCATCGTCAACATGAGCAAATACCAGAGCTGAAAAATCACAATTGGTTTAAAAAAAAAAAAGTCCTGTGTTGTCAAACAGTTGAGAATCCCTGATAGGCTGAAAGAAGTCAGGTGACGACTAGGTGAGGTAAGAAGAGTCCCACCTTACGATGGGTAATGAAAACTAGGTCGCTGTTTCTTCTGCTCTGCTGTGCGTGTGTGTTTGTGTGAGATGGTAACACACTGCACACAGACACGTTTGTGATGAGTAGAGTATAAACACTGTACTGCCAGATCCCCTCTGCAGCTCCCCTCTCTCCATGCAGTGTACACACTCTCTATAACATGTTCCTAGTAGAGTATAAACACTGTACTGCCAGATCCCCTCTCTCCATGCAGTGCACACACTCTCTATAACATGTTCCTAGTAGAGTATAAACACTGTACTGCCAGATCCCCTCTCTCCATGCAGTGTACACACCACACTCTCTATAACATGTTCCTAGTAGAGTATAAACACTGTACTGCCAGATCCCCTCTCTCCATGCAGTGCACACACTCTCTATAACATGTTCCTAGTAGAGTATAAACACTGTACTGCCAGATCCCCTCTCTCCATGCAGTGTACACACTCTCTATAACATGTTCCTAGTAGAGTATAAACACTGTACTGACAGATCCCCTCTCTCCATGCAGTGCACACACTCTCTATAACATGTTCTTAGTAGAGTATAAACACTACTGCCAGATCCCCTCTCTCCATGCAGTGCACACACTCTCTATAACATGTTCCTAGTAGAGTATAAACACTTGGACAGATGAAAAGAGAGAGCAGAAACAGTTGCTGCTTTAAGTCCTTGTCTCAGAAAACATCAGAAGTATAATCCTTGGACTTGAAGATTTTTTGTTCCATACATTTCTCTTATCTATGCATTTACTGAGAATAATTTTTTCTAAACAAAGATTTCAGTTGCTCTCTTTCTTATTACTAAGTGTGTGCGCTTCTTTAAAAAAAAAACGTTTGATTTCTTATTTGCATTGTTTCCACTTCTTGAATTGTCCACGTTTAGTACTTGCTTGGTTTTTCTTGGTTTGTGTAGCTGTCTCTATCTCCACCCTACCACCCTCAATTGGAAAGAGACACACCTTCACTCCCCCCCCCCCCCCCCCCCCCCCGCCGTCTAGTCCTGGCCCCTCATCTCTCGGCCTCCATGGCCACACTCGCCTTCTGTTCGGTGGCTGGGTGCTGGTGGGGGTTAACGGTGACCCCCGTGGGCCAGACTGCGGGGTTGGAGGGGGGCTGCGAAGGGGGCTGCCCCTGAGTCCAGAGTCCCTGACCCTGTGGGCCACTCATGGGCATGGGGAGTGGGGGCACGCCCCAGCAACCGTGTGGAGGAGGGGGAGAGGTGGCCATGGAGGCCATGGGGCTGCTGGAGGTGAAGCTCTCTGAAGCCTTGAGACGGGAGAACATGGTGAGGGCATCAGGGAAGTTGGGCGGGGTGGCCGGTGTGTTGGCTGGGGTGCACATCTGGAAGAGAGAGATGAAGAGAGATTTTAGGGGGCGAGAAGACGTACGGAGGAGCACATCCATATACATCACACAATGTGATATAATTATCATTATCACACTTATCACTATACGTTTCACACTATCACTGCCGTGCATCCAGTTTGTTTCACACCATCACTACATCCAGGATGAGGATGCCTGTATATCTAAGCCTGTATAAGGTCCGTCCAAAACAGAGAGGGGAATGTAGGGGGATCCTGTCCTCTCTGTCCCTGAGGATCCTGATGACATTCCTCTCCTCCTCTTTGTTCTGTTCCTAACAACGTTTTTTGTTGTTGTTTTTTTGTACACATTACAAATATCAGGCACAAATATTAATTCTACAAATGATCAGCAATCAACAACTTACATCAGTAAATCAAACACGTCTAACACAAAACAAAGCCCACCGGTAAAAACAACAGACTCCAAACACATGATCTCATAATGATTCAAGAAGATGTCATTATTTTTGTTATTAAGTAGGGATAATGTGTTAACTAGATGATGAAATTAAATCAAATATTTGTCATTTTGGTATAGAATTCTAGAATTGTTGATTGTGTATTTGTGTATTGATTGTGTATTTGGCAACAAGAATGTTAAAAAAATCACAATAATTTCAATGGTCTTGTCATCCTCGCAATAGTAGCATAGTATAACCTTCATGTCAAAAACATGGGTAGTTGCCTAAAAGTTGCAAGGTTTTCCCAGAAATCTATCACAGACTTACCCTCATACAGTAGAACCTAGTGTGTCAGATTTTCACCTTTTTTTTTGCAGATAACACATATCAACGTCGACAAATTTGGACAACATGGAATTACATGGATACGTGATATCTTATGTAAAATCTTAGGAGAGCACTTCCTTAAGTTTGTTTGGTGTACAGTATTTGTAAGGCATCAACCAACATGTTACAATATTTGGTTTTACCTCGAAGGCATAAATTGGTTGTTTGACTGGAAATGTGTCTTATGTATTTGTTACAAGATTTCTCAAGTAAGCCCACGCCCACTCTGATTTCTCAAGTAAACCCACGCCCACTTTGATTTCTCAAGTAAGTCCACGCCTTCCAGACTGAGTTCTGGATCAGCTCTGTGATCATCATCAAAGCTCATATTATTTTTCATTAGTGCAGTTAGTCCACTGGGAATGGCTTTGATCACATAAATATACTCTCTGAAAGGTATTGGAAACTCATTCAGTGTTATATTTCCCTATTAACAAGGTGACCCTCCATGACCTCACATCATGTTAGCAGATCACCTGATTGTCACGGTGCCATCTCTGGTAGTAGCTCCTTCAGTGACGACGATGGTGGTGTGGGTGAGGACAACGATGTCAGAAAGAACCCATATACAGTACAACCCCCTATCCAGCCCAAAACAACATGGACCAACCAACCAGCACCTCCGTGCAGGTCACAAGCCAGGTCAGGTAGATTGAAACACTTTTTTCAGAACACACTCCTCAAAAACAAAAAGGATCTCACTCCAAGAGGCCTGGTTGGTCCAGGGCCAGTTTCCTTTACTCCACATAGATAGGCCTAATATTATAGACCTACTGTTTCTAGCTGACCACAACAACAAGCTGTTACACAGGCTACTACTGAAGGAGGGCTCAACACTGGGGGACCAGTGAAATATGTTTCTGTTGGTAAAGTTTGTTTTTGTTTCACTTTTTCTTTATGATGCAGATTTATTCAAACAGCAATGGGTACGCAACAATGGGAATGCAGACCAGGTTTATTCAAACAGCAATGGGTACGCAACAATGGGAATGCAGACCAGGTTTATTCAAACAGCAATGGGTACGCAACAATGGGAATGCAGACCAGGTTTATTCAAACAGCAATGGGTACGCAACAATGGGCATGCAGACCAGGTTTATTCAAACAGCAATAGGTACGCAACAATGGGAATGCAGACCAGGTTTATTCAAACAGCAATGGGTACGCAACAATGGGAATGCAGACCAGGTTTATTCAAACAGCAATGGGTACACAACAGTGGGAATGCAGACCAGGTTTATTCAAACAGCAATGGGTACGCAACAATGGGAATGCAGACCAGGTTTATTCAAACAGCAATGGGTACGCAACAATGGGAATGCAGACCAGGTTTATTCAAACAGCAATGGGTACACAACAGTGGGCATGCAGACCAGGTTTATTCAAACAGCAATGGGTACACAACAGTGGGCATGCAGACCAGGTTTATTCAAACAGCAATGGGTACGCAACAATGGGAATGCAGACCAGGTTTATTCAAACAGCAATGGGTACACAACAGTGGGCATGCAGACCAGGTTTATTCAAACAGCAATGGGTACACAACAATGGGCATGCAGACCAGGTTTATTCAAACAGCAATGGGTACGCAACAATGGGCATGCAGACCAGGTTTATTCAAACAGCAATGGGTACGCAACAATGGGAATGCAGACCAGGTTTATTCAAACAGCAATGGGTACACAACAGTGGGCATGCAGACCAGGTTTATTCAAACAGCAATGGGTACACAACAATGGGCATGCAGACCAGGTTTATTCAAACAGCAATGGGTACGCAACAATGGGCATGCAGACCAGGTTTATTCAAACAGCAATGGGTACGCAACAATGGGCATGCAGACCAGGTTTATTCAAACAGCAATGGGTACACAACAGTGGGCATGCAGACCAGGTTTATTCAAACAGCAATGGGTACACAACAATGGGCATGCAGACCAGGTTTATTCAAACAGCAATGGGTACGCAACAATGGGCATGCAGACCAGGTTTATTCAAACAGCAATGGGTACGCAACAATGGGAATGCAGACCAGGTTTATTCAAACAGCAATGGGTACACAACAGTGGGCATGCAGACCAGGTTTATTCAAACAGCAATGGGTACACAACAATGGGCATGCAGACCAGGTTTATTCAAACAGCAATGGGTACGCAACAATGGGCATGCAGACCAGGTTTATTCAAACAGCAATGGGTACGCAACAATGGGCATGCAGACCAGGTTTATTCAAACAGCAATGGGTACGCAACAATGGGCATGCAGCCCAGGTTTATTCAAACAGCAATGGGTACGCAACAATGGACATGCAGACCAGGTTTATTCAAACAGCAATGGGTACGCAACAATGGGCATGCAGACCAGATTTATTCAAACAGCAATGGGTACGCAACAATGGGCATGCAGACCAGGTTTATTCAAACAGCAATGGGTACGCAACAATGGGCATGCAGACCAGGTTTATTCAAACAGCAATAGGTACGCAACAATGGGCATGCAGACCAGGTTTATTCAAACAGCAATGGGTACGCAACAATGGTCATGCAGACCAGGTTTATTCAAACAGCAATGGGTACGCAACAATGGGCATGCAGACCAGGTTTATTCAAACAGCAATGGGTACGCAACAATGGGCATGCAGACCAGGTTTATTCAAACAGCAATGGGTACGCAACAATGGGCATGCAGACCAGGTTTATTCAAACAGCAATGGGTACGCAACAATGGGCATGCAGCCCAGGTTTATTCAAACAGCAATGGGTACGCAACAATGGACATGCAGACCAGGTTTATTCAAACAGCAATGGGTACGCAACAATGGGCATGCAGACCAGATTTATTCAAACAGCAATGGGTACGCAACAATGGGTATGTAGACCAGGTTTATTCAAACAGCAATGGGTACGCAACAATGGGCATGCAGACCAGGTTTATTCAAACAGCAATAGGTACGCAACAATGGGCATGCAGACCAGGTTTATTCAAACAGCAATGGGTACGCAACAATGGGCATGCAGACCAGGTTTTCAAAAAGTTTAGTCCGAAGTCTTGGTTAAATCTTTGCGACGCTCAATTCAGTCATGCGCTGTTTGAAGGAACATTTGGAAATGCTTTCTCAAAAAAACTTCCCAATTACAGTCCATTTTGATGGCAAGGTAGGCCTGCTTACCTGGCAGAATGATATCATGATGATTTGTATCAATCGCGGGGCATTTGTTTTGCTAACTCTGCCATCACACATTGTACAGTACGAAAACACCGCTAGCTAAACAAGGTCTCTAGCTACAATTGAATTAAAAAGGCAACAACACACTCCACATTTTTTTGGTAATGTTTCCCGACCTTAAAAGGGGTCTCCATAAGCATTGTTGTGGATTTAGAACATCCAGATTTTGTCATTTTTCTATTAAAAAAAGTGTGATTTTGAGACCGAATACCTCATAAACATAGAAATATTTTACTTCAAAAACTGAATTTATGAAAAGATCAAACCCATTTTAAGGGTTCTACAACTGTAGTGTCTGTTAAAAACACTAACAATAACACCCTTTTTGAGATTGTGCAATCAATGTAATTGTGATACTGTCAAGTTAAAATGTAATTATTTGTGTATGGAGGGTAGGTAGGCTACTATAGCACTCAGATTAAAGATAACATTTAAATTATGCACGCATCATCCGCTTTCCCGGGCAAGTGTTATTTTCATTTGGTCCAGTAGCTTTCAGATGGCACTGGCCCTGGGTGCCACTGCCAAATGTACCTGAATGTCAAGCCCTGCAAGGGCATGCTAATTTAAAAGATGGCTAGTCATTATTATCCTGGTTCTGAATGGAATGCAGCTACATTATGAGACAGTTATTGTTGCCAAGTAGCTGTGAAAAAATGGTGCGACCAAATCATGTGCTGGTGCTATCAACTGAAAAGGTTTGTCTAAAGACCTGGAACTACAACAAGCCATTATTACACAGCGTTCAACTCCCAACAGCAGGTAAACAAGGTACAAAGAACAAAACTAGTGTAAGAAAAGCCCAACGTGTGATGAATGCTCATTTTGAGAATGTGTCATGTATGCATCCAGATTTAGCCCCGATGAGCGGCATGATATGAAGGGTGAGCATGTCTCTGTTGCCCTCTAACAGGAAGTGCTGTGTCATGTCTCCAGTCTATTTCCTGTCCTATGTGTAAAGAGACACCCTGCAGCGAGAGGTAGCTTCCTGTCCTTCATGGTTACCCCCTCTACTTCCTCCCTATTCACTCTACTCAGATATCTAACACATCCACCGTTAAACAGACCACCCCAGATTGTTTTACTGCTGAGCTCACATATGCCCTTCACGCACACACGCACACACGCACACACGCACACACGCACACGCACACGCACACGCACACGCACACGCACACACACACACACACACACACACACACACACACACACACACACGAGCTCGAACGATGAACCGAAAAATGTACGACACCGGCCATACCGATTACTTTTGCTGATATTTTTAGTAGCCTATACTAGAGAAATGTGAAGTTTGAAATGTATCAAGTTTGCTAACATGGATGATTGTTAATGGGACAATTGATTGCTACAAGCATCAAGTTACTAGAAAAAACTGTGATGTACATTAATAAACGTATCATTCTATTTATCGTTATCGCATCAATTCAGACAATTTAATCGCAATATGGATTTTCGTCCATATCGCCCAGCTCTAACGCACACACACAACAGGATAGAGAGTGATTATGTATTGCTCCATTGGGGAAATGATCTGTTCTCAGTGTAGACAGCACACTGTAGAGGTCTAGTCTCTGTGCCCTCAACCTAGCAGTCATTGTCTAGGTGCTGCTTGTGTTTATCCAAAGAGAAACGAAGCAGGCCTAGCCTAGATGTTTTCCGTGCAGTCCCAAACAATGTCAATATATCCTAAGATGAAGCACATGCTCAGAGAAACTATATGTACAGTTTATTCCCACATATCAGTGGTAGCCAGGCAGCACACACAGGCTAGGACTGTGCAGACTGCAGCATTAAGGGCCTGCTGTAAAGCCATAGTAGCTTGATTAGGCTGGCAGCAGATTAAAACTAGGAGGTGTCTGTCTGTGAAGGACACGGTCAGGTAATACTTCAAAAGGCTGCTGGGACAGTGCGTGCGGGCAAAGCATCAAATCCGATTGGCTGAGGTGACTGGGGGCATGTGCATTTAAAATGAGAAAAGCACATTCATGCATGCGCATTTGGGGAAGGGAAAGGCATACCTAGTCAGCTGCATAACAATGCACTCAATGGAAAAGTGTCTTCCACATTTCACCCAACCCCTCAGAAGCCATTTTTTTCTGTTTTTTCATCCAATCAGGGGGAAATGGATGTTACCTAAACTAAGTGAAATGCATGTTACCGACCGCACCATTCATTATTTAGAGAACTGGTGAATATTTGTTCTAGGAGTGTGTTCTAAACACGGCAAACACTGAGGCGTTGCCTTGGGGACGGTCCGTTGCTATGAGGAAGACAGACCTGGTGGTGATGGATAGGACTAGAGCAAGCTTAGACACATCTGTCATTAACTTTCTACAGATCTGTTTACTGTGTGCAGTTTACTGTGGACTCCAATCTGAAGTTTCACCCTGCACTGCTCTAGACATGCCTGCCTGTCTGTCTGTCTGTCCAACCAGCCCTCCACTTTGGTGAAGCTTAAGCCTCAGTCGCTCACTCCTCACTGCTCTCTCTGTGCTTCTCCTTGCAAGACTGATGAGCAGTCATTTCCAGTCTGACCGACAACATTCCTGAGTAAAACCCTGTTTACAGGGAGCAATTTGTATTGAATTTGAAAGGAGAAGCAGATATTCCTCCCTATAACTATCCAGCCTGCATTCACAGACTGGAGGGGTTCAAACGTTACCCCTCTGCCTTGTAACGTCACATGAATGCTGTAGCCCTGCATATGACTCAACCACATGTTACAGGTCTCTGTCTCTCCTTCTGGTAGCTGTTTCATGTCATCACCTGCAGACAGATCCATTAGTTTAACTAGATAACCACAAAGCTCTGGGTAGAAGTTGCCCTTAGGCACAGACCTAGGATCAGCTTACCCTCCCCGAATCCTAATGCTAATCATTAGGGGGGAAAAAATAAAACTGACCATAGATCAGTGTCTAGGAGTAACTTCACCTTTCACCATCATTATCTTTCCCGCCAACAACATTTCTGCTATTTTTTATTTTTTATTTAACCTTTATTTAACTAGGCAAGTCAGTTAAGAACAAATTCTTATTTACAATGACGGCCTACCCCGGCCAAACCCGCAATTGGCACAATTGGCCCAGCGTCGTCCGTGTTTGGCCGGGGTAGGCCGTCATTGTAAATAAGAATTTGTTCTTAACTGACTTGCCTAGTTAAATAAAACATTTTTTTAAATAAATCCTAACCCGGACGACGCTGGGCTAATTGTGCGCCACCATACCGGACTCCCAATCACGGCCAGTTGTGACACAGCAAGGAATCAAATCCAATTGTATTTGTCACATGCACCGAATACCTTACAGTGAAATTCCTACTTACAAGCCCTTAACCAACAATGGCGTTTTAAGAAAAATACATGTTAAGTAAAAAAATAAAAGTAAAACAAAATTAAAGAGCAGCAGTTAAATAACAGTAGCGAGGCTATATACAGGGGGTACCGGTACAGAGTCAATGTGGAGGCTATATACAGGGGGTACCGGTACAGAGTCAATGTGCAGGCTATATACAGGGGGTACCGGTACAGAGTCAATGTGCAGGCTATATACAGGGGGTACCGGTACAGAGTCAATGTGCAGGCTATATACAGGGGGTACCGGTACAGAGTCAATGTGCAGGCTATATACAGGGGGTACCGGTACAGAGTCAATGTGGAGGCTATATACAGGGGGTACCGTACCGGTACAGAGTCAATGTGCAGGCTATATACAGGGGGTACCGGTACAGAGTCAATGTGGAGGCTATATACAGGGGGTACCGTACCGGTACAGAGTCAATGTGCAGGCTATATACAGGGGGTACCGGTACAGAGTCAATGTGGAGGCTATATACAGGGGGTACCGGTACAGAGTCAATGTGCAGGCTATATACAGGGGGTACCGGTACAGAGTCAATGTGGAGGCTATATACAGGGGGTACCGGTACAGAGTCAATGTGCAGGCTATATACAGGGGGTACCGGTACAGAGTCAATGTGCAGGCTATATACAGGGGGTACCGGTACAGAGTCAATGTGGAGGCTATATACAGGGGGTACCGGTACAGAGTCAATGTGCAGGCTATATACAGGGGGTACCGGTACAGAGTCAATGTGCAGGCTATATACAGGGGGTACCGTACCGGTACAGAGTCAATGTGCAGGCTATATACAGGGGGTACCGGTACAGAGTCAATGTGCAGGCTATATACAGGGGGTACCGTACCGGTACAGAGTCAATGTGCAGGCTATATACAGGGGGTACCGGTACAGAGTCAATGTGCAGGCTATATACAGGGGGTACCGGTACAGAGTCAATGTGCAGGCTATATACAGGGGGTACCGGTACAGAGTCAATGTGCAGGCTATATACAGGGGGTACCGTACCGGTACAGAGTCAATGTGCAGGCTATATACAGGGGGTACCGGTACAGAGTCAATGTGCAGGCTATATACAGGGGGTACCGTACCGGTACAGAGTCAATGTGCAGGCTATATACAGGGGGTACCGGTACAGAGTCAATGTGCAGGCTATATACAGGGGGTACCGTACCGGTACAGAGTCAATGTGCAGGCTATATACAGGGGGTACCGGTACAGAGTCAATGTGCAGGCTATATACAGGGGGTACCGTACCGGTACAGAGTCAATGTGCAGGCTATATACAGGGGGTACCGGTACAGAGTCAATGTGCAGGCTATATACAGGGGGTACCGTACCGGTACAGAGTCAATGTGCAGGCTATATACAGGGGGTACCGGTACAGAGTCAATGTGCAGGCTATATACAGGGGGTACCGGTACAGAGTCAATGTGCAGGCTATATACAGGGGGTACCGGTACAGAGTCAATGTGCAGGCTATATACAGGGGGTACCGTACCGGTACAGAGTCAATGTGCAGGCTATATACAGGGGGTACCGGTACAGAGTCAATGTGCAGGCTATATACAGGGGGTACCGTACCGGTACAGAGTCAATGTGCAGGCTATATACAGGGGGTACCGGTACAGAGTCAATGTGCAGGCTATATACAGGGGGTACCGGTACAGAGTCAATGTGCAGGCTATATACAGGGGGTACCGGTACAGAGTCAATGTGCAGGCTATATACAGGGGGTACCGGTACAGAGTCAATGTGCAGGCTATATACAGGGGGTACCGGTACAGAGTCAATGTGCAGGCTATATACAGGGGGTACCGGTACAGAGTCAATGTGCAGGCTATATACAGGGGGTACCGGTACAGAGTCAATGTGCAGGCTATATACAGGGGGTACCGGTACAGAGTCAATGTGCAGGCTATATACAGGGGGTACCGGTACAGAGTCAATGTGCAGGCTATATACAGGGGGTACCGGTACAGAGTCAATGTGCAGGCTATATACAGGGGGTACCGGTACAGAGTCAATGTGCAGGCTATATACAGGGGGTACCGGTACAGAGTCAATGTGCAGGCTATATACAGGGGGTACCGGTACAGAGTCAATGTGCAGGCTATATACAGGGGGTACCGGTACAGAGTCAATGTGCGGGGGCACCAGTTAGTCAAGGTAATATGTACATACATGTAGGTAGAGTTAAAGTGACTTTGTTGTCCTTAAGCCATTTTGCCAATCCTGTGTGTGTGTGTATGTATCCTGTGTTCTTTTCTCTCCTTCTCCCCTCACAGGTGAAAATCATCACTCCCCAATGAGTCACCAATCCAATCATCAATCAGAAGACACACCTCCTCCTGTTTCCTACCATATCACAGTTCCTTTCCCTTGGTTTAAAAACCCTGTCAGTTGTTTGCTCTGGAGCTCAATCTCTCTGTAAATGCCATATGTCTGTAGATCTCTGGTTCACCCTCTCCTACTATGTCGCTCTATCTCTCTTTATGTATTGAGCTCTCTTTTGTTTAAGTACCTCCATATCACTTTGTCCTCACCTGTGAGTATTGTTTTTGGTTATGGTGTTTGTTTGCTGGTGGGAAGAGGGGGAAACAAGACAAGTCGCCCATGGGCATACACTACCCGTAGGTAAACTTAGTTAAATACACTAGTTAGACCTGGGCGGACCACCCACTGTATTTTTGGTTAGTTAGCTGTTGTTGAAATAGGCTAGTCTAGCTTAGGGGTGTTTTTGGATGCTTATTGTTTCTTTCCTTGGGTCTAGCTCAGCCCCTTTTTCTGCTCCCCCCCATTACCGTGTGTTTTCCAATAAACCATGTGTTTGACGGTAATTTAGTTGTCTGTGGTTATTTTGTTCTCACTCTTACTTTTCACTATTATAATTTGCATGAGTTATGTTACGGGTCTCGTTACTATCTCCCCTAGACTGTCGGGCCAAAAGGGATTCGTAACACTTGGGGTCATTGTCCATTTGGAAGACCCATTTGCAACCAAAAGCTTTAACTTCCTGAGATGTTGCTTTAATATATCCACATAATTTTCCTCCTGATGATGCCATCTGTTAAAGTGCACCAGTCCCTCATGCAGCAAAGCACCCCCATAACATGATGCTGCCACACCCGTGCTTCACGGTTGGGATGGTGTTCTTCAGCTTGCAAGCCTCCCCCTTTATCCTCCAAACATAACAATGTTCATTATGGCCAAACAGTTCTATTTTTGTTTCATCAGACCAGAGGACATTTCTAAAAGTACAATCTTTGTCCCCATGTGCAGTTGCAAACAGTAGTCTGGCTTTTTAATGGCGGTTTCGGAGCAGTGGTTTCATCCTTGTTGAGCTGCCTTTCAGGTTATATCAATATAGGACTCGTTTTACTGTGGATATAGCTACTTTTGTACCCGTTTCCTCCAGCATCTTCACAAGGTCCTTTGCTGTTGTTCTGGGATTGATTTGCACTTTTCACACCAAAGTACGTTCATCTCTAGGAGACAGAACGCGTCTCCTTCCTGAGCATTATGACGGCTGCGTGGTCCCATGGTGTTTATACTTTCATCTGTACAAGGAATAGTATGTATGTGGTACCTTCAGGCGTTTGGAACTTGCTCCCAAGGATGAACCAGACTTGTGGGGGTCTACAATTGTTTTCTGAGGTCTTGGCTGATTTCTTTTGATTTTCCCATGATGTCAAGAAGAGGCACTGAGTTTGAAGGTAGGACTTGAAATACATCCACAGGTACACCCACTATTGACTCAAATGATGTAAATTAGCCTAACAAGCTTCTAAAGCCATGATGACATTTTCTGAAATTTTCCAAGCTATTTAAAGGCACAGTCAACTTAGTGTATGTAAACTTCTGACCCGCTGGAATTGTGATACAGTGAAATAATCTGTAAACAATTGTTGGAAAAATTACTTGTCATGCTAGATGTCCTAACCGACATGAACAAACTATAGTTTTGGCAAAATAAATTTGGAGTGGTTGAAAAATTTGTTTTAATGACTCCAACCTAAGTGTATGTAAGCTTCCAACTTCAACTGTATGTACGTACGGTCACAGTGGGGACGACGTCATCGATGCACTTACTAAGCCAGTGACTGATGTGGTATACTCCTCAATGCCAACTGATGAATCCCGGAACATGTTCCAGTCTGTGCTAGGAAAACAGTCCTGTAGTTTAGCATCTGCTTCATCTGACCACATTTTTTTTATTGACCGAGTCACTGGTGCTTCCTGCTAAAGTTTTTACTTTTAAGCCGGAATTAGGAGGATAGAATTATGGTCAGATTTGCCAAATGGAGAGCTTTGTTGAACCAGGGTCTGTAGTGACGCCTCTAGCACTGAGATGCAGTGCCTTAGACCGCTGCTCCACTAGGGAGCAATGCCGTGTTCACATGCTAGTTGGAACTAGGAAACTGACATTTCTCTTCTTGCTAACTGGTTGTACTTTTACACGTGCCACTTTTAATTGGTTGTAGTTTTACACTTGCAACGTTCAATTAGGAGATTTCAGAGTTTCGTAGTTCCGATTACCACTAACACGGCATGAATCCCTGTCCAATGACGTCCCTCGCTCAATAAACAAATATTCAAACAATTTGCAAGAGCCTTGCAATAAGCAGTGGAATGTGCAGCAGCATACTGGAGAATGGTAGGATTGTTAAAACTTCTGTTTCAAAGTCATTGCCCTGTATTGTGACTAGAGGTCGACCGATTATGATTTTTCAACACCGATGCCGATTATTGGAGCACCAAAAAAAGCAGATGCCGATTTTTAAATATACAGTGCCTTGCGAAAGTATTCGGCCCCCTTGAACTTTGCGACCTTTTGCCACATTTCAGGCTTCAAACATAAAGATATAAAACTGTATTTTTTTGTGAAGAATCAACAAGTGGGACACAATCATGAAGTGGAACGACATTTATTGGATATTTCAAACTTTTTTAACAAATCAAAAACTGAAAAATTGGGCGTGCAAAATTATTCAGCCCCTTTACTTTCAGTGCAGCAAACTCTCTCCAGAAGTTCAGTGAGGATCTCTGAATGATCCAATGTTGACCTAAATGACTAATAATGATAAATACAATCCACCTGTGTGTAATCAAGTCTCCGTATAAAAGCTAACGTTTAAGTTCCTTGCTCAGAACATACGAAAGCTGGTGGTTCATTTTAACATGAGTCTTCAATATTCCCAGGCAATAAGTTTTAGGTTGTAGTTATTATAGGACTATTTATCTCTATACCATTTGTATTTCATATACCTTTGACTATTGGATGTTCTAATAGGTACTTTAGTATTGCCAGCCTAATCTCGGGAGTTGATAGGCTTGAAGTCATAAACAGCGCAATGCATGAAGCATTGCGAAGAGCTGCTGGCAAACACAGAGTGCTGTCTAAATGAATGCTTACGAACCTGCTGCTGCCTACCACTGCTCTGTCAGACCAGACTTATTTATAATATAATAACACACAAAAACGAGCCTTGGGTCATTAATATGGTAAAATCCGGAAACTATAATTTAGAAAACGTTTATTCTTTCAGTGAAATACGGAACCGTTCTGTATTTTATCTAACGGGTGGCATCCATAAGTCTAAATATTGCTGTTACATTGCACAACCTTCAATGTTATGTCATTATGTAAAATTCTGGCAAATTAGTTCGCAATGAGCCAGGCGGCCCAAACTGTTGCATATACCCTGACTCTGCGTGCAATGAACGCAAGAGATGTGACAATTTCCCTAGTTTAATTTTGCCTGCTAACTAAATATGCAGGTTTTAAAAAAAAAATCAATACACAGAAGTATATATTTTAAGGCATTGATGTTTATGGTTAGGTCAATTTGTGCAACGATTGTGCTTTTCGCAAATGCTGCATGGATTATATGCAACGCAGGACAAGCTAGAAACTAGTAATATCATCAACCGTGTGTAGTTAACTAGTGATTATGTTAAGATTAATCATTTTTTATAAGTTATGTTTAATGCTAGCTAGCACCTTACCGTGGCTCCTTGCTGCACTCGCATAATAGGTTGTCAGCCTGCCACGCAGTCTCCTCGTGGAGTGCAATGTAATCGGCCAAGATCGGTGTCCAAAAATACCGATTGTTATGAAAACTTGACATCGTCCCTAATTAATCGGCCATTCCGATTAATCGGTCGACCTCTAGTTGTGACAGTCATTGACTGAAGCAGGATGGTCTGTTTGAGTAGGCGATGCATCTTCTCAACAGAGTAGCTTCTGCTCCTTGTCTCCTGCTTTCACCTGTCCAGTCCTTTCAGGTCAGTGCAATTACAGGAAAGGAGATAAGCAATATAATTAACCTTAAGACTATTGGGATACTTCCTCTGACTATCAGGAACCCTTAGGGCTAGGTGACTAGGACGTCCTGTAGTTCATATAATATTATGGTAGTTAATGTAATTACATGGTTGGTAATGGAATAATTGAGTCTCTGTACCACCGTAAAACGACAGACAACCTGATAAGACATGATGATGTACAGACTGGCAACGGTGTCTGAATGATCGGAACGAGAGAGACATGAGAGAGAGAACGGTATAGAGAGGGGGAGAGGAGGGAGGAGAGTACTGTATCTGTTAAATGTTTAAAGTAGGAGTGCTCAGTTCTACTATGCAGCACATTTGCAGTGTTCTTTGTTCACACACTGCAGCTCTCACTGTGCTCTGACCATCATACTGCTTTTGATCATATGCAAATGACAAAAATCGTATATTAAACATTCATGAATACAAGTGTCGTACATCATTTAAAAGCTTAACACAAGCATTACGTACATCTTCTAACCAAGCAGAGGTGTCACGAAAGTCAGAAATAGCGATAAAATAAATCACTTACCTTCGAAGATCTTCATCTGGTTGCAATCACAAGGGTCCCAGCTACATAACAAATGGTCCTTTTGTTCGATAAAGTCCTTTATATCCCAAAAAAGTATTTAATTGGCGCGCTTGACTCAGGAATCCACCGGTTTCCCTCATTCAAAATGCATACAAATGAGTCCCGTAAGTTACCAATAAACTTCTTCCAAACATATCAATGTTCCTAATCAATCCTCAGGTACCCTAATATGTAAATAAATTATACAATTTAAGATGGAGAATACCGGAGACCATTACTGGAGATAAATAATGAAGTACGCGCCCTCACCAGAATGCGCAACAAACACTACAGCCAAAATGGGAGCCACTTACTAAACTACTTCTAGCTAATTTTTCAAAAAACAAGCCTGAAACTCTTTCTAAAGACTTGACATCTAGTGGAAGTCCTAGGAACTGCAATCTGGGAGATATTCCTTTTATATTACGTTGACAGCCATAGTAACCAAGGGTTTCGCCTGCCATATCAGTTCTGTTATACTCACAGACATTATTTTAACAGTATTGGAAACTTTAGAGTTTTCTATCCAATACTACCAATTATATGCATAGCCTAGCTGCTGGGCCTCAGTAACAGGCAGATTACTTTGGGCACCTCATTCATCCAAACTTCCGAATACTGCCCCTAGCCCAAAGAAGTTAAACTGTAATTTCTCTTGGTTTTCCGTTAAAACAATACAAAAATTCCACATCAATTCACAATGCAGCTGTGCTGCTACCAGCAACGGTTTGGGACTTAAGGTGCGTCCCTTTCAGCATTGCACCTAAACAACTTCCTTCTCCTTTAACATCTCAAAGTATTGACTTTGCTACTGCTGCTGTTCTTTCTCTGCCATTCTTCCAACTGTTGATGACAATGACGTAGTGGTGGAGAGCCGACTCCAAAATAATTGATTCCTTGACTCCTTACACATCGACTCCCATTTCTGAGTGTCAATAAATCTTAGGACTCCTAAGATTCTGTATTTTTGGAAGAGAGGAGATTGATTAGTTGCCATAATTCAGAGAACAGAAACACTCACATCTTCCATTGCGAGCTAACTAAGGGCACAGTATAGGCAGGTCAGCCACCAGGCAGACAGTCAGCACCTACGCCTATCTATTGGTAATCAAAAGCTGTATCACTCGATGGAATGCTGCATCTCACAATTTCTTGGCTTGCAATGTCTCGCAACTTCAGTAAAGCTGGGCCTATCATCAATGGAACAACCTAGGATATTCTACACGCAACAAACCAAACACCGAACACACACTCGCATTATTAGCAAAGATAAAGAGAACGGCAAGCCAGTGCAAGGTAGAGAGAGAGGGGGCAGACTGCGCATACAGTGCATTCGGAAAGTATTCAGACATTTTGTTACGTTACAGCCTTATTCTAAAATGTATTCAATTGTTTTTTTCCCTCATCATTCTACACACAATACCCCATAATGACAAAGCAAATACTGTTTTTTGGAAATTGGAGCAACTGTATTAGATTTTAAACTATCACATTTACATATACACGTGTTCATACCCTTTATTCGGTACTTTGTTGATGCACATTTGGCAGCAATTACAGTCGAGTATGACGCTACAAGCTTGGCACACCTGTACAGTGCCTTGCGAAAGTATTCGGCCCCCTTGAACTTTGCGACCTTTTGCCACATTTCAGGCTTCAAACATAAAGATATAAAACTGTATTTTTTTGTGAAGAATCAACAACAAGTGGGACACAATCATGAAGTGGAACGACATTTATTGGATATTTCAAACTTTTTTAACAAATCAAAAACTGAAAAATTGGGCGTGCAAAATTATTCAGCCCCTTTACTTTCAGTGCAGCAAACTCTCTCCAGAAGTTCAGTGAAGGATCTCTGAATGATCCAATGTTAACCTAAATTACTAATGATGATAAATACAATCCACCTGTGTGTAATCAAGTCTCCGTATAAATGCACCTGCACTGTGATAGTCTCAGAGGTCCGTTAAAAGCGCAGAGAGCATCATGAAGAACAAGGAACACACCAGGCAGGTCCGAGATACTGTTGTGAAGAAGTTTAAAGCCAGATTTGGATACAAAAAGATTTCCCAAGCTTTAAACATCCCAAGGAGCACTGTGCAAGCGATAATATTGAAATGGAAGGAGTATCAGACCACTGCAAATCTACCAAGACCTGGCCGTCCCTCTAAACTTTCAGCTCATACAAGGAGAAGACTGATCAGAGATGCAGCCAAGAGGCCCATGATCACTCTGGATGAACTGCAGAGATCTACAGCTGAGGTGGGAGACTCTGTCCATAGGATAACAATCAGTCGTATATTGCACAAATCTGGCCTTTATGGAAGAGTGGCAAGAAGAAAGACATTTCTTAAAGATATCCATAAAAAGTGTTGTTTAAAGTTTGCCACAAGCCACCTGGGAGACACACCAAACATGTGGAAGAAGGTGCTCTGGTCAGATGAAACCAAAATTGAACTTTTTGGCAACAATGCAAAACGTTATGTTTGGCGTAAAAGCAACACAGCCATCCCCACTGTCAAACATGGTGGTGGCAGCATCATGGTTTGGGCCTGCTTTTCTTCAGCAGGGACAGGGAAGATGGTTAAAATTGATGGGAAGATGGATGGAGCCAAATACAGGACCATTCTGGAAGAAAACCTGATGGAGTCTGCAAAAGACCTGAGACTGGGACGGAGATTTGTCTTCCAACAAGACAATGATCCAAAACATAAAGCAAAATCTACAATGGAATGGTTCAAAAATAAACATATCCAGGTGTTAGAATGGCCAAGTCAAAGTCCAGACCTGAATCCAATCGAGAATCTGTGGAAAGAACTGAAAACTGCTGTTCACAAATGCTCTCCATCCAACCTCACTGAGCTCGAGCTGTTTTGCAAGGAGGAATGGGAAAAAATGTCAGTCTCTCGATGTGCAAAACTGATAGAGACATACCCCAAGCGACTTACAGCTGTAATCGCAGCAAAAGGTGGCGCTACAAAGTATTAACTTAAGGGGGCTGAATCATTTTGCACGCCCAATTTTTCAGTTTTTGATTTGTTAAAAAAGTTAGAAATATCCAATAAATGTCGTTCCACTTCATGATTGTGTCCCACTTGTTGTTGATTCTTCACAAAAAAAATACAGTTTTATATCTTTGTTTGAAGCCTGAAATGTGGCAAAAGGTCGCAAAGTTCAAGGGGGCCGAATACTTTCGCAAGGCACTGTATTTAGGGAGTTTCTCCCATTCTTCTCTGCAGATCCTCTCAAGCTCTGTCAGGTTGGATGGGGAGCATCGCTGCACAGCTATTTTTGGATCTCTCCTGAGATTTTCGATCGGGTTCTAGTCTGGGCTCTGGCTGGGCCACTCAAGGACATTCAGAGACTTGTCCCAAAGCTACTCCTGCGTTGTCTTGGCTGTGTGCTTAGGGTTGTTGTCCTGTTGGAAGGCAAACCTTCACCCCAGTCTGGGGTCCTGAGCGCTCTGGAGCAGGTTTTCATCAAGGATGGGATGGTGCCAGGTTTCCTCCAGACGTGAAGCTTTGCATTCAGGCCAAAGAGTTCCATCTTGGTTTCATCAGACCAGAGAATATTGTTTCTCATGGTCTGAGAGTCTTTTAGGTGCATTCTGGCAAACTCCAAGCGGGCTGTTATGTGCCTTTTACTGAGGAGTGGCTTCCTTCTATCCACTCTACCATAAAGGCCTGATTGGTGGAGTGCTGCAGAGATGGTTGTCCTTCTGGAAGGTTCTCCCATCTCCACAGAGGAGCTCTGTCAGAGTGACCATCGGGTTCTTGGTCACCTTCCTGATCAAAGCACTTCTCCCCCGATTGCTCGGTTAGGCCGGGCGGCCAGCTCTAGAAAGAGTCTTGGTGTTTCCAAACTTATTCCCCTTAAGATTGATGGATGCCACTGTATTCTAGGGGACCCTTTCTAGTACCCTTCCCCAGATCCTCGACACAATCCTGTCTCGGAGCTCTACGGACAATTCTTTCGACCTCATGGCTTGGTTTTTGCTCTGACATGCACTGTCAACTGTGGGACCTTATATAGGCAGGTGTGTGCCTTTCCAAATCATGTCCAATCAATTGAATTTTCCACAGGTGGACTTCAAGGTTCAAGGTTTCTACCCTAGCACTACACAGCTGATTCAACTAATCATCAAGCTTTGATCATATGAACCAGCTGTGTAGTGTTACGTCAACTAAACGTGCACCACTTGGGGTCCCGAGGACCGAGTTTGGGAAACGCTGGTTTAAACGTTCACACCCCTAACATGCTGACCAGTCCGTGCGCGAGCGTCGCAAATTCAATTTAGAAATCCATGTTATTCAATTATTACACCCACACTGCTCGCGCGGGCCAACGAGCGTCTGCGACGCCAAGGGCTAAAATAGAAGTCATTCCTATTTCTGACACAGATCGCGCTGAAAGTCCTGCCTCTCCCATCTCCTCATTGGTTTATAGAAGCAGGTACCCATGTGCCATCTCCTCATTGGTTATACCCACGTGGGTGACTGAAAGATGAACTGTTTTGCCGGTAGTCGTGGTAATACAATGAAAGTTCAGATGCAATCACCATATAAGTTAAACGATGAAAAAGCCTGGAAGGAGAAGAGATGACTAGAAACGATTCGGTTGGCCGTTTTATGTGTGGATGAATTGTCGGAGTAGAAGTCCTTGTGCATTTCAGGTAAAATAACAACTCAATGTTTATATCCCAGGACAAATTAGCTAGCAACAGGACAAATTAACGTTAGCTAGCAAGTGCAAGCTAACTCGCTAAATTGCCATACATGTTTAATGATTTTCGACCTGTCTCCAAATAATGTCATTGGTTCAGAGTTTGTTTTGATATTTTAACCTGCGTGTCGTGATCGTGTTTGGTGTGGGGGGGGGGGGGGGGGGGCAAAATCAATGTATGCGCACGATGGCGCACGCGCACAACCGGTTTGGGTTCCGTGTGATTAGAACCTGATTCAACGTGAGAAATGGCCTATAGATTCATTGCTAGTTAGCCTAAATGCCCTGGTAAGTCTCAGTCAGTCAGGCCTGTAGAACTGATATTCAGCAACAGTCTGGGATTTTCCATGATCCATCACAGACACTGTCAGCTGACCCAATGAACACTCAGTTACAGGTTGGGAAAAGTAGTGTGTGTGTGTGAAACCAAAGAGAACACCACTGCTAATGAACACATCTGCTCCTCGCACTCCCCCACGTGTCTTCAGTCGCTGTGTCGCCTGAGCCAGCCAGCCAGCGTGTGTGTGTGTGTGTGCCTGTGTGTAGGTGTGGTTAGCCAGGCCCAGTGTTCTCGGAAGCGGTGCTCTTGGAAACACGCAGGGCAGCATGCTGGAACATGCTGAGCTCAGGCCAAGGCTCTTCTGATGTGGCTGACTGCCTGGCACTGTGAAAGGCACAAGGAAATACTATACACACTGTGTGGCCTGAATCACAAGATGGCGCCGTGTGTGGAGGTAATAATGTTTCTCGCATTATTACCTACAGTCCTAAAAAATAACTTTTGGATATCAGATCGCCAGTCATTCTCCAGCATTGTGGTCACTCACCAGAAATGTGACTTTCCTGAATTGGATTCTATGTTCTTACCCCCAACCAGCGAGGTTCTCTGTACATCGCACGGACAGGAAGAACGAACTCTCTGGGGAAAAAAGGTGGAGGTGTATGTTTTATGATTAACTACTCATGGTGTGATTGTGGTAACGTACAGGAACTCAAGTCCTTTTGTTCTCCAATGTGAGTAAGACATTTAAGCGTGTTAACCCTCACAAGACTGCAGGCCCAGCCAGACTATCTCTAGCCGCATCCTCACAACATGTGCAGACCAGCTGGCTGGAGTGTTCAGACATTTTTCAATCTCCCCATATCCCAGTTCATTGTCCCCACCTGCTTCAAGAGGTCCACTACTGTTTCTGTACCCAAGAAAGTGACGGTAACTGAAATAAATGACTATGGCCCTGTAGCACTCACTTGTCATCATGAAGTGCTTTGAGGCTAGTTAAGGATCATATCACCTACACCTTACTGACACCTTAGACCCACTACAATTTGCCTACCACAACAGATTCACGGATGACGCCATCGTGCTGCAAACTGCCCTATCTCATCTGGACAAGAGGAATACCTACTGTATGTAAGAATGCTGTTCATCGACTACAGTTCAGCCTTCAACACCATAGCACTATCCAAGCTCATCACTAAGCTCGAGGTGGTGAAGGTAGGCAACAACACCTCCACTACGCTGGTCCTCAACAAGGGGCCCCCACAAGGGTGTGTGCTCAGCCCTCTCCTGTACTCCCTGTTCACTCATGACTGCGTGGCCACGCACATCTCCATCATGTTTGCAGACAACACAACAGTGGTAGGCCTGATTTACCAATAACTACGAGACAGCCTAGAGGGAGGTGAGTTCCCTGGCAGAGTGGTGCCAGGAAAATAACCTCTCCCAAAATGAAGAAGCTGATTGCTGTCTCCTAAAGTTGACAGAGGGAGCACGCACCCATCCACATTGACAGGGCAGCTGTGGAGAGGGTGAAAAGCTTCCAAGTTCCTTGGCGTACACATCACTGACAACCTGAAATGGTCCATCCACACAGACAGTGTGTTGAAGAAGGAGCAACAGCACCTCTTTAACCTCAGGAGGTTGAAGAAATTTGTCTTGGCCCCTAAGAACATAAACTTCAACAGATGCACCATTGAGAGCATCCTGTCGGGCTGAATCACTGCCTGGTACAGCATGTGCACCGTCCGCAACCGCAGGGGACTCCAGAGGGTGGTACAGTCAGCCCAACGCATCACCTGGGGCACAGTCAGCCCAACGCATCACCTGGGGCACACTGCCTGCCCTCTAGGACATTTACAGCACAGTGTCACAGGAAGGCCAAAAAGATCAAAGACCTCAGCCATGGGCTGTTCTCCATCTAGAAGGTGGAGACATTAGAGGTGCATCTCAACTTGGACAGAGAAAACGGCTTTGATCTCCAGGCCATCAGACTGTTAAATACCTTGCCCTGAGCTTTAGTCAATGCTGGTAGCCGGTACTCTACCATACACCTTAGAGACTGCTGCCCTATGTACATTGTCATTGAACACTGGTCACTTTAATAATGTTCGCATACTGTTTTACCCACTTCATATGTACAGTGGGGCAAAAAGTATTTAGTCAGCCACCAATTGTGCAAGTTCTCCCACTTAAAAAGATGAGGCCTGTAATTTTCATCATAGGTACACTTCCCAGCCTGGTGCAGGTCTACAATTTTGTTTCTGGTGTCCTTTGACAGCTCTTTGGTCTTGGCCATAGTAGAGTTTGGAGTGTCACTGTTTGAGGTTGTGGACAGGTGTCTTTTATACTGATAACAGGTGCCATTAATACAGGTAATGAGTGGAGGACAGAGGAGCCTCTTAAAGAAGTTACAGGTCTGTGAGAGCCAGAAATCTTGCTTGTTTGTAGGTGACCAAATATTTATTTTTATTTTTCCACAAATTCATAAAAAATCCTACAATGTGATTTTCTGGATTCTTTTTCTCATTTTGTCTGTTATAGTTGAAGTGAACCTATGATAAATTACAGGCCTCATCTTTTTAAGTGGGAGAACTTGCACAATTGGTGGCTGACTAAATACGTTTTTTGCCCCACTGTATATACTGTATTCTAGTCAAGGTTCATCCTATATAACTAATGCTGTACACCTTTTCTATTCATATACTGTCCACAATGTCTATACACATACACACCATAATATGTGTACAAAACATTAGGAACACCTTCCCAATATTGAGTTGCACCCCCTTTTGCCCTCAGAACAGCCTCAATTCGTTGGGGCATGAGACTACAAAGTGACAAAAGTGTTCCACAGGGATGTTGGCCCATGTTGACTCCAATACTTCCCAGTGGTTGTGTCAAGTTGGCTGGATGCCCGTTGGGTGGTGGACCATTCTTGATACGCACGGGAAACTGTTGCGCATTGGGGGGGGGGGGGGGGGGGGGGGTTTGCAGGTATTACTGTACTGTTGGAGCTAGGAACACCCGCAATAACATCTGAAAAATGTGTACACAACCAACATTTTATTTCATTTATGTAGGCCTAGGCTTTGGAACTATGAGCAAGAACACACACAGATACACACAGTCATACACTCACACAAACCTGGGGCACACTGCACATTCTCAATATGGGAAAAATAAATTGGATCTCAGTTAATTCCAATTAAGAAGTGTAACTTGTTTCACCAGCCAGACAGACTGCCATAGACACAAAGCTCATCTGTGTTACCAACTGAAAAGAATGATCTCTTTTCTCCAAATAATTAATCGTTACCCTGTTATTACCCTATTCTACCCTGCTGGAAAACGAAGTGCTCCCCCTTTCTCTTCCCCCTTTTCTCCAATCCTCATTTCTTCCCACTGTTGCTACCTCACTTCTTTCCCTTCTTCCCTCCTGCCCTGGTGATAAACTGACCATGGGCCAGGCAGACAAAGGGATAGGACAATCTCTCCCTTCTTCCCTCCTGCCCTGGTGATAATCTGACCATGGGCCAGGCAGACAAAGGGACAATTTCTCTCCCTTCTTCCCTCCTGCCCTGGTGATAAACTGACCATGGGCCAGGCAGACAAAGGGATAGGACAATCTCTCCCTTCTTCCCTCCTGCCCTGGTGATAAACTAACCATGGGCCAGGCAGACAAAGGGATAGGACAATCTCTCCCTTCTTCCCTCCTGCCCTGGTGATAAACTGACCATGGGCCAGGCAGACAAAGGGACAATTTCTCTCCCTGCAGCCATTGCAACAGTACAGTCAGCCATGTTGTGATGATTTATGACTGACTGTGCATCTCTTACCATCTGACACACAACCAGTTCTAGCGTAATGGAGACTTCAAAATACAGTTGTGTGTGTGCTCTTGTTCTTCTATCCTCGAGGGGACCTAAAATCCCCCAAAGGCAGGGTTTCTGTTAGGAAAATGTGGCGCAGGACATTTGACCAGCAGCATTTTAAATTTACCGGCCATTTGAGAAATTTACCGGACCCATAGGCATTGGGTGCATAACCTGATTAGGGCGTCCACCCACGGTGCTCAGAATGACAGAAATCACATTTAGATGATGGTAATTCATATTAACAGAACATGCAATGTGCGGTCCTTCTTACCTAATTCTGATGCACACTTTGATGTTAAAATGACTGTCCACATTTACTTTTCCTCAGCCAACAAGACGAGTAACTAACAGCAAAATCACTAGCCTATGCCAATCTACTATCCAACATAGTAGAAATGTTTACTTAATCTGTTGGTCAGCTTGTCAAGAAAGAATTAGCCTATTCCAAACAGACTCTGGGACAGTTGGGGGACGATAGATCCCAAATTCATACAACCAGTAAGCCTAGGCTACATTTATTTTTTTTAAAGTTCAAAGCAATGAGTTTGATGCAACAGATCAGAAAGTTTAGCTTAAAATGTTGATAAACTATTATTTCTTCACATTTTAAAATCGCAGCAATACACACAAGGCCGTAAGCAACTCGCGACTGTTCGTTCCATAATGCAATTAGCGGGAAAACAGTGTTGTCAACAGCACATGCGAGCGGTTTCATGTGACAGACATGAAAATATCCATTAGAAATTTAGAAAGCTCTAGCATGGGCTGCTTATAAGACTAGGATTGTGCCTTTGGCTACTGGACAATGAAAGTTTCTATAAAATAATTGCCTCCACGGATTGGCTAGGCTACTTTGAAACAAGGTAAGACATGGCTCATAATATGTAGTAAAACATTCCGGTTTTAAATAATGAAGTATATGTTTTCAAAATGCATACTGCCTCCAGCTCATTGCAAAGTGGTGTGTGATGATGTGATGAAGGCTGCCTTCCATTGCCTATGCATTTGCTGTTTGAGATGCTGCAGATGCAGCTCTCACGCTGTCTGACAGATTTTGCACTCAAAGGCTCTGTATCTGTATGCTGTACGTGTGTGATAAATAAGATACATAATGAATATACTGTACACACACTAACGGTTTTGACTTAAGGTTATTCTTTATAGGGGTGCCAGGTAGGTTGTGCCTACCAGAGAAAACATTGGTTTCTCCCATCTGGTCCGTCAAGTCTTGTTGTTCGGGCGGCGATCGACGCCGCTCCATTTTTCATATATCCATTTGTTTTGTCTTGTTCCATACACACCTGGTTTTCATTCCCTATCACACTGAATCTATTTAGTCCTCTGTTCCCCTCCGTGTCTTTGTGTGAAATTGTTTTGATGTTATGTGGGTATTGTTACGCGCCAGACTTTTGTTTATGTTTTGGGCATGTTATATGTACTTATGTGCTTTCGTTTGGACCGGAATAAAAAGTGCGCCTGTTAAATACTCTGCTCTCCTGCACCTGACTTCGCCTCCAGTACACACCCGTAACACATACACTTTTCATAAACCCTTAAAACATTGAAAATAACTTCAAAACAACTGTATTCTTTTGCGTGGGTTGTATTACCAACATAAATGATCACACACATATAATGAGTTCTGGATCCTCCAGAAAGGTTCTGTACCACTAAATGTGAATGAATGCAAATGAACCTATAGTCCGATAAGCATAACCAGTCAAATGTATTTACATTAATTAAAGCATTCTTTTGCAATGGGATTTTTTTCTTCTCCAGAGAATTGGCTGGTGCCCGTTTTATTTATCGGCTTCTCAAAAATAAAATATAGACAAAATGCCTGCTATTACCGGCTAATGTAAACCCTGCTCCACAAGGATAGTACAACAAGAAAATTCTACCTGGTGGGGACATTTCCCACGTCCCCACGAGGACAAAGGCTATTTTAAGATTAGGGTTTAGGTTTAGGGCTACATTTGAGGTTAGGGTTAAAATTACAGTTAGGGTATTTTATTAAGGTCCCCAATTAGCCGGGGCCAAGGCAGCTACTACTCTTCCTGGAGTCCAAACAGGAAACTAAACACAACAAATAAAATATAATATACATAACACTACATAAATGAAAAATACAATGCAAAATATATATATATAAAAATGCCTGCCTCTTCACAGTCCCTGTTGTGCCGTAAGGTGTTCTTTATCCGTTTTTTAAATCTTATTTTATTTTTGCCTAGAATTTCATTTAAGGTGCTCCAGAGTTGAACTATCATTCATCTTTGTTTGGGGTTAGGGTTATGGTTAGGGAAAATAGGATTTTCAATGGAAATCAATTTTAGGTCCCCACAAAGATAGAAAAACAAGTGCATGTTAGTTATTGACCGTCTGCTTTGCTGGAGAGGGGTACTGAAAGCAACATCTCTGATCTATACCTCTATCTGGGCCTTACAACTGTAGTAAAGTGAATGAAGCATCATGTGACCTGGGAAGAGGAAGTGGATTGACTTCCACTACATCACATGTGACCCATGTGACCGATAACTAACCTAGACAGCCAGCTACACTAACAACCAGGAAATACAGTTTATAAAGGCTAATACAACATAAGCCTGTGGATTTGACTACCAGGGGAAATGACTCACTCAAACACAAATATACAGTGTGCAGATATGGATGTCATTGTTCATTCATGTCTGGTGTGATATTGTAGGTCTAGGGCAGGTCTAGATGATCAATGAACAAACCAATAGGCTCCATATGTCATTTTGAGGTCAAATGAACCACTCTTTACAATGCTGGCATTCACAGTCGCTGGCTAACTATCATCTGGGTACAGTGACGTAGTCAAGAAAGGATTGGACAGCAGACCATGTTAAGAGTAGTTGAAAGATTATTTCCTGGCACTATACATACTCTGAGGTTGTGAGGGAGGGGATGGAGGGATGGGGGAGGGAGAGGGATGGATGGAGGAATAGTTTCTGGTAAGTATATGCATGTGATTTTGTTTCTCGTGTAAATATAAATAGCGTTCGCATTAATGCGCACGTGCACATACACACTTCACTGAGTCAGTGGCTTCACCACCTCCCATTCAGAAAGTCTCCCAGCTCATACACCCAGAGACCGACACTATGGCCTCTGTCGAGGCTCTACCAAAACATAGCCAGATAGTTAGCTCTGTGTCTGCAGCCTAACTAGCCCCTGCTGCTCTGAAAGAGTCCATTTTGGGGAAGCCGGAGCCTGGCTTCCTGTTGGAATGTGTTGCGGTGGCACTGTTTGTATGGGCAGAGAGTGTGTGGAGAGGGAAACCGCTGAGGGGAGAGCCGACGAGACACAACAAAAAGGCAAATCTAAACATGGCCGAGCACAGGCCGGCTGCTTAGGACCGGAGTCAGGAGGGGCAGGGGCAGTGTTAATTTTGGCAGCTATTTTAGATTTTGTTTAAATCTAACAATACCTTTTTAGTTTTAGTCACATTTTTGTAATTTCATCCTTCTTTAGTTTTAGCTTTAGTTTTAGCTTCTAATGTGATCAAAGCAAAAATAGCCTACATGAAAGTAAAAGAGTAAACATTGTTTCTAGTTGAGGTTAGTTACAAGTGCCCAGGCATCGCATCAGTTCAAAAGACTGCCTGAGAGCTGTGCAGGGAAAGCCGGGCAGATCAGCTCAATCATACCACGTAACTGAAAGATGTAAATCCTGCCCATGAGGAGACTGCATGAAATATTCTGCATGCCTGCTTAGGACATGAGGAGACTGCATGAAATATTCTGCATGCCTGCTTAGGACATGAGGAGACTGCATTAAATATTCTGCATGCCTGCTTAGGACATGAGGAGACTGCATTAAATATGCTGCATGCCTGCTTAGGACATGAGGAGACTGCATTAAATATTCTGCATGCCTGCTTAGGACATGAGGAGACTGCATTAAATATTCTGCATGCCTGCTTAGGACATGAGGAGACTGCATGAAATATTCTGCATGCCTGCTTAGGACATGAGGAGACTGCATTAAATATTCTGCATGCCTGCTTAGGACATGAGGAGACTGCATTAAATATTCTGCATGCCTGCTTAGGACATGAGGAGACTGCATGAAATATTCTGCATGCCTGCTTAGGACATGAGGAGACTGCATTAAATATTCTGCATGCCTGCTTAGGACATGAGGAGACTGCATGAAATATTCTGCATGCCTGCTTAGGACATGAGGAGACTGCATTAAATATTCTGCATGCCTGCTTAGGACTCTGGACAAAACAGATGGAAAGAAGCTTCACGTCAAATGAAATGTCCATTAGACTCACGTGGAATTCTCGTCTCATCACATTTTCATCAACTAAAATAGTCATTTGTAATAGTTAGTGTTTTTTTCCAGGGCATCGCGTCTCGTTATCGTCATAGTTTAAGTCAGAAAAAATAGGTTATTGACGAGTATTGTTCATCCGAGTTATTGTTGATGAAATGAACACTGGGCCAGGAGGAAGAGACAGCCAAGGTGAGGCAGGGGGAGCAGGAAGGGCAGGGGGACTACCCAGACAAGAGTATGGCAAGTTTAGGAGTAAGATTCCCCTTGCCACTGATCTGGAAGTCTGTAGTTCTCCTAATGGTTTAGGTTAGGATTTAGGGAGGGAAAGCTGATCCTACTTAGGCCCGTTACTCATGCAAGCTCCTCACTGAGTGGTTGGCTCCTAACTCCACCATGGCTAGGCTAACTCTCACTTTAATGACATACACAATGCTTGTCCCTAGGCCCTTTATATCAATATGAACAGGCTCAGAGAAGAGAAAGTCCACATTAAAGAGTCTGCTTTCACAGCCTTTAGTCTTTGTGTTGTCAATTAGAGGATCCTTCATTAGTATTCTTCCCATAGCCACATGACTCGTTTGAAGCCTGTCATGCTCTCTAAAAAAACATTGTGTACAAAACACAAGCACACATACTCCCACATTACCATCCCTTTCCCTCTCTGACACACACACCTCAAATACGTGTCTGTGCAAAGATGAACGTTTGTTTATGTTGTGCCAGGGAACGGGCAGGGCTTTGCAGCACTCCCCTGGCTTTCTTTATTCTTTGCTAGGCTAAATCTACCATGTTTCACAACCTAATGCAAGAAGAAAGAGAGGAGCTGCATTCCGCTACTGGAGATGGTTGATATTAAATTGGTCCTCTGTGGCTGAAAAGACTCATGGGTAGAATGTGTTGATTCTAGGGTAAATCCTAATACAATTTAGACTTGATAAGGAGAATATTTTATAGCATAGTCTGGAACAGTTATCACCTTATCATACTGAGGATGATGAACATTTTATGGGAATTCATGAGCATAGACTAAAGAAACGTATGGCGCTGAGCTTTTCCCTGCATCCATCAGGTTTGTCAATCACAATAAAATGTGCCAGTCGGAGGAAATACTGAAGCAAAGTGGATTAAGTCTCTATAGCCAAGCTACGCTGATAAGCTCCAGGGAGTTGGCATTGGCAATGGCTGCAGCCTGCCATGAAGTAGACTAACACACACACACACACACACACACACTGGGATTTTTCTGCCATTGAAATCCTTGGGTGGGCGTTTTTTTCCAAGTCACCTAAGTCCAAACAGTGAAATTAAATTTTGGGATGGAAAAAAGCTTTCAGTGTAAACTTCAATTACTAAAACCAGATTTAAAAAGTATGTAGAAAAGATAATGTACAATTGTAAATTCCCAAAAAAATGAATTTAGCAGTATATCTAGAACACAGCAATTAGCCATGGAAAATGCATAGAATTGAAGAAAATTAGCTTTAAAACGACAACATTTTCTCTCAATGGCATAATGTGTGGAATTGCAGGAAATTTGCATTAGAACTGCAAAAATTTCTCTCAGCTCCATGGAGAAATATGTACAATTGCAGGAAATTGGCTTAAAAATTGAAAAATGTCTCTACACTGCCAAGATGGGGGCCTATAAAATCTCTTACATTCAGCTGCGCAGGTGGGCCGATCGCCATGCCCAACACCTAAGCCCCTTTTTGATCCATGCTTCGTAAACAGCAGGTGTAGACTAACAGTGAAATGCTTACATAATGGTCCTTTTCCAACGATGCAGAGTTAAAAATAAAGATATATGTATACAGAAATAGTGACACGAGGATCTAATACACAGTGAATAATGAATAACAACGAGTAAAAATAAAATATAAAGGGAGTATCAGTACCAAGTTGATGTGCAGGGGTATGATGTACCTGAGGTAGCTATGTACATATAGGTAGGGGTAAAGTAGGCAACACGATAGATAATCGAAAGAAGCAGCAGCCTGTGAGGGTGAGTGTGTGTGAGTGTGTGGGGTCAGTATGCATGTGTGTGCATGTTATGTGTGTGTGGTCTAGTGCTGTGCGATGAACCAAAATGTCATTTTTTGCGAGCTCAACGTACTGTTTCTCTAGAGAGAAATCAAATAATTCACAATAGAAAGTCAAGAACTATGTGGGATGCTGGGCTGAAGGGAGATGTCATTTTTACTGAGCAAATATTCAAAAAAGTTTTGCGCAGAAACGTGGTACCACAATGACCATAATCCATTGCGCCTGTTCTTTCCGGCTCGGACAAAAATGGATACACTTTTATGCCAGCTGCATTAGGTTAGATAAACACAGATCGCATAGACCGCATGAGAGGGGAATGTACACAACACAACAAGGAGAGAGGGAATAGAGACAGTTTGTGAAAGTATGCCTTGTCTACTTTGAAGAACTAGGTTAGCCTAAGACTACAGTATGGGGAGCACAGAGATAATGCTGTTTGGCTGGCTGGCTGCTACTGCCTGAGCAGAGATGAGGACTTTAAGAAATTAAAAATATTAAAGTAATATAATAGTTATAAAATATAGTTATTTCCTATTTTTCTATTGACGTCTAACCAATGTGGACTTGACAGAGACAATGGAATATTTTCAATGTTTTGACAATTGAATGTTCACTATTTTTGGCTTTGGAATTTTCATAAAAAAATAGGGATGTCGATATTTTTGGCCGATACCGATATCCAATATTTTCCTTGCCAAAAGAACTGATACCGATAACCGCTATTTAAAATTCTTGAGTCCTTTCAAGCATTCTAGTACAGTTATATAGTTGAAACACACACACATACATATACACACACACTGACCCAAAAATTATTTTGTTGGCATTTAAGTAATTCAATAAAATATAGTTATTTACTGGTAATGTCCCCATTACCAGTAAAACATAATCAAAACATATTTATTTTACTTACTTGCTGTGCTGTTTCGTTTGCTCAGTGATTTTTGATCAGTGGTTTCATTCTCAACCAGTTTTTCATCATACATGTCAAGCAGTTAAGTTTCAGCTCTGTCTGTCCATGACCTCTTCTGTCGTGGGTTCTCTTCCTCGGTGCACACAGTCACAGTGTCTGTTTCCATATTGTCTAGCTGTGTCTAACATTTCACGTAAACCCTGTTTCTTGTCTGCATCGAAGTAGCGGTCCTTGTACCTAGCATTGAGCATGATGGCGACACCGTAAAGAGGCTCAGAGGGAAGGCCACCGAATCGCTTGTTCACAGCCTCTAGTAGAGTACTTTTGTACGTTTTAACCCCACGGTCTGTCTGCAGTTTTGTTGAGCAGGTGTTTCAATACCATGACAGAGGGTATGACGTCTGCTGCAGACGCAGTTGATGAGCTTATTTCTGGAGTCAGTTGATCGAATGGAGCTAGGAGTGTTCATGTTTCCAAGTTTCAAACATGTTCTCAAATGCCATTGAAGTGGCAGCAGCGGTATGAGAACCAGCACATTCTTGAGCAATACTGCTTTCCTCAGTACGAAATCCTTGTTGAACCACTATGCTGTCAGACTCCGCATGCTCGTGGGGCTGACATCGCTGGTCCAAATGTCAGTCGTGAAGCTAATAGCAGTGAAGCCCATAGCAAGTAGCTCATGGATGTGGTTTTAACAATACTGTGTAACTCCGGTAGGGCAACATCTGAAAAATAGCGCCTACTTGGTAGTGTGTACCGGGGCTTGAGGTGCTCGACCAGTTGGCAAAAGCCAACATCATCCACGACAGAGAACGGTTGATTTTCTTGGCATTAATGGATTTCGCCTTTGAGTTGACCACACAGATCCACACAGCAGACATTGTGGGCTAGGTTAGGAATGCTGTGTTGCACGTGTAGCGCTGTATTTTTCGTGGCGTCATTGCATCATCTACCAACGTTATACAGGTATGCACGTCAGCTTTGACGTCGGTTTTGCACATCAGCGTTAAACTAGACATCGGGCTAATGCCGATGTTGACATTTTTAGCTAATATCGTCCGATTCCGATATGCTTACCGATATATCGTGCATCCCTAATAAAACATCTCTAAAATCCTTTAAAGTCATTATTTCATAATGCATTTAATGTTCCACAAAAAAAATGTAAACCAAAATTGAAAACTATTCTTATTTTTTTCTTAAATAATCGAACCAAAACCAAACCAACCTCAAAATGCACGAATCACTCAGCACTAGTGTATGTAGTGTGTGTTGGGGTGTGTGTTGGGGTGTCAGTGTAAGTATGTGTGAGTGTGTGGGTAGAGCCCAGCATGTAGAGTCAGTGCAAGAGAGTTAATGCAAAAAAAGGGTCAATGCCGGTAGTCCGGGTAGCCATTTGATTGGCTATATAGCAGTCTTGTTTAGAAGTCTTACACAGGACAACACAGAGACAGAGAGCAAGCTGTTTTGTATTGAAATTCAAAAGTTCTTTATTCTGTCTCTATGGACAGAGCGATATGAAATACCCTCCACTGATATGATTCAGGCTACTGTACACAAAGACGTGTGTACAACCCAGGTTCACCCATATCCGAGCCTATGTTGACTTACTAAATTAAAGTAATTTCAGGTGACACACATATAGGCTAAATAAAGGTTGGAGGGTAGACATACAGTGCCTTGCGAAAGTATTCGGCCCCCTTGAACTTTGCGACCTTTTGCCACATTTCAGGCTTCAAACATAAAGATATACAACTGTATTTTTTTGTGAAGAATCAACAACAAGTGGGACACAATCATGAAGTGGAACAACATTTATTGGATATTTCAAACTTTTTTAACAAATCAAAAACTGAAAAATTGGGCGTGCAAAATTATTCAGCCCCTTTACTTTCAGTGCAGCAAACTCTCCAGAAGTTCAGTGAGGATCTCTGAATGATCCAATGTTGACCTAAATGACTAATGAGGATAAATACAATCCACCTGTGTGTAATCAAGTCTCCGTATAAATGCACCTGCACTGTGATAGTCTCAGAGGTCCGTTAAAAGCGCAGAGAGCATCATGAAGAACAAGGAACACACCAGGCAGGTCCGAGATACTGTTGTGAAGAAGTTTAAAGCCAGATTTGGATACAAAAAGATTTCCCAAGCTTTAAACATCCCAAGGAGCACTGTGCAAGCGATAATATTGAAATGGAAGGAGTATCAGACCACTGCAAATCTACCAAGACCTGGCCATCCCTCTAAACTTTCAGCTCATACAAGGAGAAGACTGATCAGAGATGCAGCCAAGAGGCCCATGATCACTCTGGATGAACTGCAGAGACCTACAGCTGAGGTGGGAGACTCTGTCCATAGGACAACAATCAGTCGTATATTGCACAAATCTGGCCTTAATGGAAGAGTGGCAAGAATAAAGCCATTTCTTAAAGATATCCATAAAAAGTGTTGTTTAAAGTTTGCCACAAGCCACCTGGGAGACACACCAAACATGTGGAAGAAGGTGCTCTGGTCAGATTAAACCAAAATTTAACTTTTTGGCAACAATGCAAAACGTTATGTTTGGCGTAAAAGCAACACAGCTGAACACACCATCCCCACTGTCAAACATGGTGGTGGCAGCATCATGGTTTGGGCCTGCTTTTCTTCAGCAGGGACAGGGAAGATGGTTAAAATTGATGGGAAGATGGATGGAGCCAAATACAGGACCATTCTGGAAGAAAACCTGATGGAGTCTGCAAAAGACCTGAGACTGGGACGGAGATTTGTCTTCCAACAAGACAATGATCCAAAACATAAAGCAAAATCTACAATGGAATGGTTCAAAAATAAACATATCCAGGTGTTAGAATGGCCAAGTCAAAGTCCAGACCTGAATCCAATTGAGAATCTGTGGAAAGAACTGAAAACTGCTGTTCACAAATGCTCTCCATCCAACCTCACGGAGCTCGAACTGTTTTGCAAGGAGGAATGGGAAAAAAATTCAGTCTCTCGATGTGCAAAACTGATAGAGACATACCCCAAGCGACTTACAGCTGTAATCGCAGCAAAAGGTGGCGCTACAAAGTATTAACTTAAGGGGGCTGAATAATTTTGCACGCCCAATTTTTCAGTTTTTGATTTGTTAAAAAAGTTAGAAATATCCAATAAATGTCGTTCCACTTCATGATTGTGTCCCACTTGTTGTTGATTCTTCACAAAAAAATACAGTTTTATATCTTTATGTTTGAAGCCTGAAATGTGGCAAAAGGTTGCAAAGTTCAAGGGGGCCGAATACTTTCGCAAGGCACTGTATAGTTTCTGCACAGCTAATAGATGTTATCAGCTCTTGATTTTAATCACTCCTGCTGGGTTTTATTTTCAATCACAAAAGCTGCAAGTAAAACACTATATTCTCCAGCCTGAACAATGTTGTATGAATACACTGTACTGTGAGCAACATGCACCCACATAAAACGTATCTGAAACCAATCATTGCATTCACAGACCAGCATGAACACTAAAATGTCCACTAGTATGGTGAGGCCACCTGACATGAGAGAATCTGGACAGACACATGAATGGGTTTCTGCTCAGCTCCAAACTGATCAACATTTCCCCAAATCCTTTATTTAGTCCTATATGTGTGTTCCAGAATGCAGCTGTTGCTAGATGCTGCCATGCCATGCAGCTCAACACAAAGGCTTATGTGCCACTGAGTAGGCAATCCAGGGCGTGCAAAACCATAACAAGTGTTCTATAATATTCAGGCACTGTTGACAGACTGACTGCCAATTTTATGCTTGATATTTTGTTTACACTATTCCCAAAACATCACAGCTGCACTACTTTATGTATGTAATACCGTTATAACAACTCATAATGATGTAATAAAATAGGCAGACAAATGGAATACAACATCAGCCTTCGTTTAACGGGAAATATACATTTTCCCCAGAAACATAAGGACATGGTGTTTGGGGCACACAGAATGTGGATTCCGTTCACGTGTATCCACCACAGTGCAGTACACATATATCACGCACATCTTCTTCGAATCCACCTTCAACATCACTCTTTCCATTCCAAAATCATCAACATTCTAATCGAACGCAGGCTGTGCTGGCTGAACCAAACGTGGCTGCTGCTGCTGCTAAACGCGTGTGTTTATTTATGGGAACCCCGACTCCACAACATGGCCGACATGTGCTTTGTTATTGTTACTACGTCGTCATCATTATGGGGTCTTTACGCATCGTTTTCTAAGTAATTAATGAACTAAGAGAAGGCGTATCGGTACTATTGACACAGTAAGTCATAATATTGTAATAACACCATCACATTAAAAAAGATTAGGGTGAAGAGTTGACTGCATTCTAATAGAGAGCCCATACTCACCATCTGATGATGGTGACCGTATGGAATATTCGTTTCTTGAAAAAAGGCACTGAGGGCAGTCTAAAACATACAAAAATAAAATATAATTTGAGCAATTATATTTAGCCTTTACTACATAGAAAATGTATTTAAAAAATAAATATATACAAATACAAATTGTGTAGAGAATTATGTAATATAGGTAATACAACAGTTCTGTGTTTACAAAGCATTCGGCACATAATATATTCCACTGTTCAGACTAAACAATCACCTGCAGACAATACAAACGAACATTTATCTTCATTGCATAATAGCATTTTCTAGCCTCACCTAGCCGCTGCATGGGAACAGGATTAGCTATAGCTAGTACATTTAGTCTCTAGAGTAAATTCTAACGGGTAAACTTTTCCCAGTCGAGCCTTACTTCATGGATATTTATAACATACATAAATACAACAGAACAATTATATATAACACAAATAAATAGACGCTAGAAGTTGAGTTTAAAAGTGTTGGTACTGATCTCTATTTTCTAATGTTCTTATGCAACATCAAATGTCAGCCATGATAATAACGAACATCGCAGCACAGTCAAAACTAAAAGTACTGTCTGTCACACTGGCAGACAGACATAAACATTAGCTAGCCATCTCGCTACTGATCGTAAACCCCTTACCTCAAATTGCCAATGTGCCGCTTGCAAAAGCTGCTTCGCCTGATCTGCCGCACAACCTGCTGTCAAGACGAACTGGTTTATCATTACTTGGTGTTTGAGTTCCTCCATTTTGCGACGATGCTTTATTCCTACTCACGGCTCGTAGTGTTGTGTCTGGACTTCGTTTTCGTGGTTTTAGTCCTCTCTTTTCTGTCTCAGTCATCCACCATTACAACCGGTTGAGCAAACACAAATATTTACTGTAAGAGCGCTGATCAGTAGCGTAAGTAGCGCCCCCTTGAGTGACACCAGCCGGTAGCCAATCAAGACAGAGCGGTGCAAATGGGATATGTATGCCACAAAACTCCTGCCACAACACGAGCGCAGCTGATGAAATGATTCCATTCTCTCGAATCACAAGACAAGATGGTCAGTACAGTGCAAAAACAATATGGAAAAGATTGGAATTTAGACAGTTCACATGTTCATGAAAATATAATATAGAATAATTATATTAAAGTAATATCAAATATGAGAGGATTATCATGTTCCCCAAAATAAGGATGTCTTCTTTTTATTTGTTTTGGACCACAAGTCCCGTGAGCCAACGCTTTGTTTGTACATTTCTAGCACATACAGTGGTCCTAGGGGACTGAATTTTGTGAATGACGGCCACCCCTGTCCAATTCCCATACGCGCTGTGTTGCTATCTGCCCAAATATGGTAAACAAATCTACCACCACCAATTACATTTCACGGAGTTACATTATCGACAGTCTCGCGGCGGGTGTATTTAAAGTACATTCAGACGCGTCATGTCTGCGCAGTGAGGTCAATATTGCAGCCAAAACCACACAGCACAAGCTATATTACCAATATACATTCACTAAATAACTTATGGCATGTTTATAAACAATGTGTTTAATATCCTGCTGTCATTTGAAATTAATCTCTCAGTGTTTTGTGCTATGAATAATTTGTGTTTATAATATGTTTCCACTGGCCTACTGTTTTTTTCTCTCTGTCATTCCCCACGCAACTCATAAGAATACCTCATAAGAATACCCAATAACAACAGTCCCTGTTGCCTGTACTTAAAATGGCATTGATGGGGATGCAGGGTGAAAGGAAAATAGCACTGTAGCCACAGGGTGTAGACTGTGTGTATATAGAACCCTCAATACCATCAATAAACTGCCAAGGATTGTGGGAAACTGGACACTGTAAACATCCTGTTATTGGCCTTGTGTGTGTGTGTGTGTGTTTTTGTGAGCACGATTTAGGCTTTGGAAAAAGAGACACCTGCTGGTGAAATGGTCCTTTTGAGCAGTGCATAGGTCAGAGATCAAAATAAAATAGATTTCCTATTACTGTATAGCCATCCTTAGAGCACAGCCAAACCCCAAAATTATAGTTTTGGACTCTATGAATATGGAAAATGTTGCCTCTTTTAGTACTGTAATTCCCTTTTTGTTTGATCTGCTTACCTTTATGAAGACCCTTTGATGACTTCATAATTAGACCAAACACCCTGGCATGATTTCAGTTTCCTGAAAGAAAGTGGGCTAGACGTCATGCAGGACTAGGTGCATAATGATAGATTATAAGACATCCCCGATTACATTAGACCCCTGTCTGTACACTGTACACATACTGTATGCCATAGGCCTCTCTTGAGAAACATTGCTGCTGCCTCTCACAGCAATAAGAACAGCTGGTCAAACATTTACCCTGTTTCACCAGGGCCCTTTGTGAATGAACTGAAACTAACCTGGAAGCATTTTGAAACCATGTGATGCCTCCTTCCTTCCGTGACTGACAGCAGCATGTGACAGCTGGATTGGTTTATCTCAGTTTTTAAATGCAGTGATGCGACCCACTCCTCCTTTGACCCAGCATTCAGAGCTCTACTTTGCCCCAGATCTGTACAGGCAGCTAGGCCTACTGATTGTGAACCCCCTCTGCTATCCAGTCTTATACAGTCCTGGATGGTGCATGGACCAAAGGCTCCTTAGTACATGAATGTCCACTATTAATAGTGTAATGATTAAGAGACGGTAGTATTATCCCACCACTGCCACCAATGTAACAAATGAGGGGGAACAGCCAGCTCGGGGTTCCAACCATCCTGTTCTGTGTCATAAGGTCCAGACTTCTTGGGAGAGGCATTAGTATAGGATTCTAAGGCCAACATACAAAGATTCAGAGAAACTACATCAGAGGCTAAATTAGGTGAAAGTGAAAGTGCAAAGATTGTGTATGTTGTGTAACCAGTCCAGGGATTATGAAAGGGAAACTGCCATAGAGTGTACACATGGTCCAGGGTTGAGCAACAGGGTTACAGCACAGGTCACTGTAAAGCCGTCAACTGCATGAGGGAGAGTTGGGTCAGGTCAGGTTATGATCCGTAATCTGTTTTAACCTCTAGAAAATGCCTGATCTATCGCTGGCTCTGGTCTGGGGCCATCTGTTTGAAGGTACTGAAACCACCATAGGGAGCATCTCAATAGTCTAGTGGGGTTTCCTCTGCTCATGCCCTATACTTCATTTGCATTGATCTACATGCACGTACAGTGCATTTGGAAAGTATTCAAACCTATTCCCTTTTTCCACATTTTGTTACGTTACAGCCTTATTCTAAAATGGATTAAATACATTTTTTTCCTCATCAATCTACACACAATATCCCATAATGACAAAGCAAAAACATATATTTTTTAAATGTTTGCCAATTTATTAAAAATAAAAACAGACATACATTTAGAAACACAGTCTTCCTAGAGCTGGCCGCCCGGCCAACCTGAGGAATTGGTGAAGGGCCTCGGTCAGGGAGGTCACCGAGTACCCAATGGTCACTCTGACAGAGTTCCAGAGTTCCTATGTGGAAATGGGAGAACCTTCCAGAAGGACAATCATCTCTGCAGTACTCCACCAATCAGGCATTTATGGTAGAGTGGACAGACAGAAGCCATTCCTCAGTAAAAGGCACATGACAACCCGCTTGGAGTTTGCCAAAAGATGGAACTCTTTGGCTTGAACGCCAAGCGTCACGTCTAGAGGAAACCTGGTACAATCCCTACACTGAATCATGGTGGTGGCAGCATCATGCTGTGGGGATGTTTTTCAGCACCAGGGACTGGGAGACTAGTCAGGACCGGGGGAAAGATGAACGGAGTAAAGTGCCGAGTGATCCTTGATGAGAACCTGCTCCAGAGTTTTCAGGACCCCAGACTGGGGTGAAGGTTTACCTTCCAACAGGACAACGACCCTAATCACACTGCCAAGACAATGCAGGAGTGGCTTTGAGACAAGTCTCTGAATGTCCCTGAGTGGCCCAGCCAGACCCCAGACTTGAACCCATTTGAACATCTCTGGAGAGACCTGAAAATAGCTGTGCAGTGACACTCCCCATCCAACTTGATGACAGCGCTTTAGAGGATTTGCAGAGAAGAATGGGGGAAACTCCCCAAATACAGGTGTGCCAAGCTTGTAGCATCATACCCAATTAGACTCGAGGCTGTAATCGCTGCCAAAGGTGCTACAACAAAGTACTGAGTGAAGGGTCTGAATACTTATGTAAATGTGATATTTCAGATATATTTTTTTATACATTTGAAAAATGTTCTAAAAACCAGTTTGGGGTATTATGTGTAGATTGATGAGGGGGAAAAACATTTAATCCATTTTAAAATAAGGCTGTAACATAACCAGTGGTGTAAAGTATTTCAGTATAAATACTTTAAAGTACTACATAAGTAGTTTTGGGGGGTATCTGTACTTTCCTTTGCTATTTATATTTGTGACTACTTTTACTTTTACTTCACTACATTCCTGAAGAAAATCATGTACTTTTTACTCCATACATTTTCCCTGACTCCCAAAAGTACCAGTTACATTTTGAATGCTTAGCAGGACAAGTAAATGGTCACGTACATCCCTGGCCATCTCTGCTTCCTCTGATCTGATGGACTCACTAAACACAAATGCTTTGTTTGTAAATTATGCCTGAGTGTTAGAGTATGGACCTGGCTATCCATACATTAAAAAACAACAAGAAAATGGTGCCGTCTGGTTTGCTTAATATAAGGAATTTGAAATGATTTATACCTAAGTATATTTTAGCAATTACATTTACTTTTGATATTTAAGTATATTTCAAACCAAATACTTTTAGACTTTTACTCAAGTAGTATTTTACTGGGTGACTTTCACTTTTACTTTAGTAATTTTCTATTAAGGTATCTTTACTTTTACTCAAGAATTACGTGTGGGTACTTTTTCCACCACTGAACATTCGGAATACGGAATACTTTCCGAATGCACTGTACAAACCAGGAATTTTCTTTCACCTGTGCAGTTCTTTCATATCAATACAGATTGATTCAGCTCTCTGGATAGAGGTGCATTATCTTAATTTGATCACCCCGTTGCAGGAGAACTGTCCTGCAATGCAGGACATATAATACTTGAAGTTTATTTGAGGTTTTAAAAAGCTCCTGCAGTTTGTATTTTCCACTTTGAAATTTTAGATTTTCCTGCTGTAGCAATCTGGCTCAAATTAAAATAATCTGTAGGTAGGCCTACTGGAAGTGAGTTTCAGCTGCAGTACACTGTATTTCCACAGAGTGGCAGTGCATCTCTATGAGTGGAGCTGAGGTAGTTTTCAATAGGCAATAGATGGAAACAGGGTTTTTTCCTCTGTTTTTTTTTTTGTAAACTTATCAGTATTACTACATTTACATTTACATCTATTCCATCAAATAAACCACCATTTTGTTTTTTACCATAATTCGGCACTCTCGCTGACCTTGCTTGGTGAGCGAAAAAAACGAAACAACGCCACATGCTGTAGAAGACAGATGTTGGGCCCAGTTATCCCTCTTGCTTCGTCTCTTGCTTCGTGTGACAAATAAATTATTTACTATAGCTCTCACCTTGGGCCAATCAGTGTAATCTTGTAAATGCCGGATCTCTATGGCAAGACGCATCATTTACCCAAGTTTGTTCAAAATCGGGCCAGTGCTGTCTGAGATATCGTGTGTGACTAATGTACGAACTGACAGACAGAGACAGATCCACAGTTCCCTCACCGATTTCATTGTGGGGGACAATAATAACAAGAGGAATAAATACACAATGAGTAACGTGGCTACAGTATATACACTGGGTACCAGTAAAGAGTCAATGTGCTTGAGGGGTATGAGGTAGAGGTACTGTAGATACAGTTGAAGTCTGAAGTTTACATACACTTTAGCCAAGTATATTTAAACTCAGTTTTTCACAATTCCTGACATTTAATCCTAGTAAATATTCCCTGTTTTAGGTCAGTTAGGATCACCACTTTATTTTAAGAATGTGAAGTGTCAGAATTATAGTAGAGAGAATTATTTATTTCAGCTTTTATTTCTTTCATCACATTCCCAGTGGGTCAGAAGTTTACATACACTCAATTAGTATTTGGTAGCATTGTCTTTAAATTGTTTAACTTGGGTCAAACGTTTCAGGTAGCCTTCCATAATCTTCCCACAATAAGTTGGGTGAATTTTGACCCATTCCTCCTGACAGAGCTGGTGTAACTGATTCAGGTTTGTAGGCCTCCTTGCTCGCACTCACCTTTTCAGTTCTGCCCACAAATTTTCTATAGGGTTAAGATCAGGGCTTCGTGATGGCCACTCCAATACCTTGACTTTGTTGTTCTTTAACCATTTTGCCACAACTTTGGAAGTATGCTTGGTGTCAATGTCCATTTGGAAGACCCATTTGCAACCAAGCTTTAACTTCCTGACTGATGTCTTGTGATGTTGCTTCAATATATCCACATAAATTTCCTGCCTCATGATGTCATCTATTTTGTGAAGTGCACCAGTCCCTCCTGCAGCAAAGCGGGATACAAAAGTCAGATATTACCTCACCACAAAATCTACAGGGAGAGCTAGAAAGTTTAAGCCCCCTTGGGTGCTGCCATAGATTTACATTTAGAAGTGTCCATCCAAGAAGGCTCAAGGTCATTGGCCACAGATAAAACTAACGTATCAGTGCTCATCGGCCATTGGACATAAACATAACACAACAAGTACGAAATCGCAAATTCAACAATGAGTGGTTTGGAAGGAATCAGTGGCTAACTGCAAGCATTGCAAAGCAATCACTGTTTTGCTTCCCCTGCTATTCAGTGGAGAGGGTGTGTGGTCCAAGTCTGGGTTTAATTTGTCTATTTTCCACGTTAAAAGGATAAACATTCACACGCAACCCCATGGGCCAGAAAATGTTGAATACATTGGCCATGCTGTCAATCCAGCATGCTTTTTTGCACGTTCACAACAACTGGAAACTCGGAACAGGGAAATCTCAGATTTCAGGGAGTTCAAGACAGCTGGGAACTTGGGTAGAAATGTGCTCCGACTGGGAATATACATTTTGAATGATCATCCAACTCGGAATTCGAAGTCGGGAACTCGGGCGTCTTTCTAGAGCTCTGACCTGAAGATCACTGATGTCGTGATTCGATCTTGTTTTTTTCAGAGTTCCCAGTTGTCTTGAAAGTCCCATAAATCCAGAGAATGCCAGACTTTGATGATCAAGTAACATGACAAAATTTGGCCACAAGTAGGACTGCCGCACCACCTTCCTGTACAAGTGAGTACAACACAATGGTGAATACAAAAATGTCTTGTATGCTGCTGCATAAATTATGTAATATGCCAGGGAGATATGTATACTGTAGCTAAGAAAGTAACACTAACTGTATGTTGTGAGTAAGCTGTTAGTAGCCCATGTGCCTCACCCTAATGATTTGGTCCCTTTCCCCCTCATAACTTAGCCTACTGTTCTAATTTGGTGGTGCACATGTAGCATATAGCCTGTTTAGAGAAATGTAATCATTGAATGTTGTAGGAGCTTTCATTGTCTGCTTATATGCCTCCTTTATATATCCTACAGTTCTGACTTGGTGTACAGGGAGAATACTGTAAGAACAGTCCATGTTCTGAATTCTGTCGCTGTACATTTCAAAAGTGCTGGACAAATAGTTATGTTGACTATGTTAGTCTTAGCTGCGCTGTTAGGCAGGTGTAGCGGTGGTAAGGATTCACTCAAAGGTGCTAAAAAGAAAGCTCTGCTTTTGGGACAGCTTTATGTAGGCCCTAACACTTTGTGGGCACAATTTATCACATTATAGTGCAATTCATGTATTGTGAAGTGTTGTGTTGTGTTGTGTAGTGGCTTTGCTGTCATACAGCTAAAAAAAATGGAGTTTGCCCAACCAAGATTTACATGCTAAAATCGCCACTGGCTGTTTGGCCAAAATGCTTCACAGATGCGTTTTCTTTTGTTGTATTAGCTAATTAGGCTAATGACCTATCAGACGATAAATCGAATTATTCTGTAGATTCAATCTGAGTCTGTTGATAGGGCCAAATGATCAACAAGCTATTTCTATTTTTGGGTGCTATTATTATCATTTTTGGGGGCCATAATGAACAATCAATTCTCTGGTTATGGACATTGCGCAGCTCTGTGGAATCAAGCAAAGCAGACCACTCCGACTAGTTCTAATTTACTGAGATCTGGTCTAATAATTGAGACTTGTTGTGTTTGAACGGATGATCTGCCAAGAATGAAATAATTTTGTTTTGTTTGGAGCCCTGTTAAGTATATGAAATAATCTATGCCTATACAATATCTAGTAGCGTTTCACTTTTGCTAATTGGCCGTTATACAAATGGGGTGAGAGTAAACTGGGAAAGTAAATGGACAATTTTCCTTTGCCGAGTTTAAAAAAATATTTAATTAAGCCATGCAGGCGCTGCTCATTGGGATGCTTCGTAAGAACACTGACATGAATGAACATCTCAAGCAGGCAGCCTAAGATCAGCATTTGTGCATAATGTTTTTTGTATTCGCTAATAATATAGCACTTAAATAAAATGAAAATGTTTTTATTTAGACGGCTAATTTCTTTACTAATTCATGTTTCACATTAGGAGAGGGGGGGACGACACTTTTTTCCCCTCATGTCTTGCTTGTTATATGTGCTTATTGTGTTATGTTGTCTTGTGTTGTTATTTTGTTTTTCTTTCCTGTGTTTATTATGTCACTCCTAAGATGATTATGAATTTGAAAATGAAATGCTCAAATACAACTTTGTGAGCCATAATGTCAATAGTTTGGATAGCACTTTGAAAAATACAAAAATATGGTGTTATTTGAATAAAAAGAGAGTAGACAGCTTTTCTACGAGAGACTAATCTCTTACCACCTGCTCATGAGCAACTTTGATCTGGATGGGTTGAAAGTTCTCTATTCCTCTTTTACATCCGACACTAGAGGTACTGCCATCCTGATTAGACAAAATATGTATTTTTCCCCAGAATAAATTAAGTCTGAGGTCATGTTACTAAACTGCTACTTCCCTAATCATGATGACCCCAAGTGTGTGTGTGTGTGTGTGTGTGTGTGGGGGGGATTTTATTTGTATTTTGGATGCCATTTTTGAGAAATCATCGACTAATGTCCAATCATTGTCCAATATGTCTATAGTACTTGTCCATAAAACTCTAGATTTGGGACTTCAAGAAGTATGGAGCACAACATCCTAATGAAAGGCTATTTTTTACTCTAGTGTACACAAATCCTATTCAGCAATACATTTGTTCTTTGTTCCATAAAACATTTTTCTCTAAGATTTCAAATTGTGTTTAGTATCCTAGAATCCTATTTGGCCACTCTGTCCTGTTTATTGCAATTGAATTTGCCGAACCTCCTTTGACACCTAAGTCTTGGAAATTCAACATTTCATTACTAGTAAATGATGAATTTATTGATTATGTTCATTTGAAGTGCACGGGAACACAGCAGTATGCCTTGAAAGGTCTGGGATACCCTGAAAGTGTACTTTAGAGGGAACAACATAGCATTTGCTTCTTCTCTAAAAAGGAAAACAAAAGATGAATTCAAATATATTGAAAAGGAGATAAAACACTTGGAGAATCTGCATTCGGTTACTAAAGAATCTATCACACTTCGCCAACTAGAGAATTAAAATATGAGATATAACACCTTGATATATTCACTCTATAGAACTATCTATTTTAAAAACAAAACAAAGATATGTAGAACAAGGTGAAATGGCTGGCAAGTTACTGGCTTGGCAAAGAAAGAAAGAAACAGAAAGAAAGGATGGCTGTAAGGTCTGCTTCCAACTCACACTCTCAATCATGTAGATCCCCTGAACGCAGCTCACTTTCCAGACCACTTTCCAGCTCACACTCTCAAACACAAAGATCCCCTGAACGCAGCTCACTTTCCAGACCACTTTCCAGCCCCCACTCTCAAACACAAAGATCCCCTGAACGCAGCTCACTTTCCAGACCACTTTCCAGCCCCCACTCTCAAACACAAAGATCCCCTGAACGCAGCTCACTCTCCAGTTCCTAATCACCTGAATTCTGATCACCTGTTCACACACCTGTATGTCATTATCACACACTATTTAGTTCAGTTCTTTGCATCCCATCATTGTGAGGTATTGTTTGTTTTACTTTAGCCTAGCGGATTTCCTGTTATCAACCTATTGCCTGATCTTCCGAACGACATTTGGATCCCCTGTGTATGACCTTCTGCCTGCCCCTGGACCCAGCTACCTGCCTCCTCCTGTGGTCCTTTACAAATAAGCACCTGCTGTGCCCTCTGCTTGAAACCAACTCTCTGTCTCCCATCGTGTTCATTACAAGGGTAGTGTTAGATTGAACAGTTGATCCATTTCAAATTAATGAAACGTTTAGACTATTCTATGAAGACTTGTACTCAACTAGTTTGCAATGTAACTCAGACTCTTTAATGCCTTCCTGAAAGATATCAATATACCAACTTTATAACTTAGGGCTAGAGGTCCCGGGACAACTTTCGGTGAAACTGGAGGGCGCGCAATTCATTTAAATAATCATAAATAATATGGATTTTCAACATGTATGTACATATGTTTCTTATATTGGCTGAAAGCTTACATTCTTGTTAATCTAACTGCACTGACTGATTTACAGTAGCTATTACAGCAAAAACATGCCATGTGATTGTTTGAGGATGGCGCCCCAAATCAAAATATTTTTCCACTGTCACAGGTTTTATACATTCACAAATAACGATTAAATATTCACTTACTTTTTGAAAATCTTTCTCTGATTTTTCATCCTAAGGGTCCCAGCTATAACATGTAGTGTCGTTTAGTTAGATAAAATCCTTCTTTATATCCCAAAAAGTCAGTTTAGTTGGCGCCATTGATTTGAGTAATCCACTCGTTCATCATGCAGAGAAAGGAATCCGAAACTCTGCTTCAACAAGTCAAAATACATTTCCAGTTACTCCTCAGATACCCTAAAATGTAATCAAACTATAATATTTCTTACGGAAAGAAGTATGTTCAATAGCAAACCGATTTTAGCAGGTGCGTAATGTCTTCATAGCGCACCTAAACACGAATTTCCAAGACTGTGTCCTTCTGCTAAAACTGATATTTCTTATTTGTTTTTGAAGTTACAAGCCTGAAACCTTGAACATAGACTGCTGACACCCTGTGCCATAGGAATTGCATCCAGGGAGCTACATTTCAATATGACCTTTCTCTTGAATTTATAAAAGGTTGGTCTCAAAAAAAATAATTCTGGTTGGTTTTTCTTTGGATTTTCTCCTACCATATCTATTGTGTTATATTCTCCTACATTATTTCTAATCTAAATTTCTACAAACTTCAAAGTGTTTTCTTTCCATTGGTACCAATTATATACATATCCTGGCTTCAGGGCCTGAGCTACAGGCAGTTTACTTTGGGCACGTCATTCAGACAGCAAGTGGAGAAAAAAGGGGCCTAGCCCTAAAGAAGCAAGGCTAAATTTAGATCAAGACATTATTACTGAGGAGCTATCAGATGCTATGGGTTCCCTCCAAAATGGAAAGGCATTGGGATTAGATTGGTTACCTATAGAATTATATAGGCAATTCTCTGAGTGGTTGATGCCTCTTTTTCTTCCTATGATCAAGGTCTGTCTAGAGTAAAAAACAGCTTTACATGTTGCAGCTATTACTTTACTGAAACAATAAAGATTAAGATCATACATTGGGCTCCTCCCATAGACCAGTCACTTTTCTGTTGATTATAAATTGATTGCTAAAATATTAACTCTGCGCCTACCGTCACATACACACAGACCAAACTGGTTTTCTGCAGGGTCGTCTCTCGTCTGTTCATTTAAGTATATTTTAATTTAAGTCTTTCTTTTTCATGCTAATGATCTTAAGACCCCAAATGTTGCAGTGTCCCTTGAAGCTGAAAAAGCATTTGAGAGTGGAATGGAATTACCTTATGTCTGTATGGTCAAGGTTTAATTTTGATCCAATTTTTATCTCATGGATTCAAGATCTTTATAATTCACCAATGGCAGTACTGTAGTAAACCCCCCCCCCCCCCCCTTCCTGTTGTCTCAAGGGACAAGGCAAGGCTGTCTGGCCAGTGCAGGACTTTTTGCTATGGTCATAGAACCCCTTGCCACCATGTTTAGAGCACATGACCAAATTAAATGAATTACAATTGGAAAAGAATACCATATTGCATCATTATATGTAAATTATGTCTTTCTCTATCTCCAAGACCCCTCATACTAAATTCCAGTCCTCCTGTCATTGCTTGAAGAGTTTGGTAAACTATCTTATTACAAAGCCAATTGTTTCAAGACAGATATTATGTGTAAATCTACCTTCAACCCCAAACCTTTACAAGACCAATTCAAATGGAAATGGTCCTTGATGTATACCCATATACGGTCTGATATACCACAGATTTCAGTCAATTGATTATAAACTGGGTAGTTCGAACCCTGAATGCTGATTGGCTGACAACCGTGGTATATCGGACCATATACCGTGGGTATGACAAAACCTTTATTTTTACTGCTCTAATTATTTTGGTAACCAGTCTACAATAGCAATTAGGCACCTAATGGTTTGTGGTATATAGCCAACATATCACATCTAAGGGCTGTATTCAGGCCTCCGCGTTGTACTGTGCATAAGAACAGCCCTTAGCCATGGTAAACTGGCCATTTACCACAACCATTCAAGCTTTTTTGCTTAATCAAATCCTCTGTTCTCATCGAACTGATTAATGAAAATGTTCATATTTGAAGATGGCAAAAAGGCCAGTCTCTTTGGCACATGACATGGAGTACAGGGGGTGGATTAGCTAAAGAGACTGGTACCCAGGGTAACTAACTGCCTTCCATTTTTTAAGACATTTATTTTCATTGTTAGAGAGGCCACTTGAGTATCTGGTCAATGTCAAGGATAATCTGTCATCACACACGAACACATTTCAGTTATCTCAATTTGCCCATTCGTTGGGGATTACATGTTTACTGTTACCTTGTATTTCTATGATCTTTCTTTCTCTCTGCATTGTTGGGAAGGGCTGTAAGTAGGCTAAGCACTTCCCTTTAGTTTACCTGTTGTTTACAAAGCAGGTAACAAATAACATTTGAATTGTACAACTTGAGTCATTTTGGATTTTATTTCAAAACCATTATGTTGTTTGAAGACTAATATTCATGGCATGTAAATTAAACTAAACAAAAACAATTCATATTCCTATGCTTTATTATAGTTTGATGCACTTGTGTAGGAATTTCTTCTCATATTTCCCTCTGCAGTTGAATGGAGCTATTTGATAGTTTACAGTAAATAAGGGGTTAGTTATTAAATGTGGACTAAATGTATGGAATATTGAGGGTAAAGTGCAGTGCAAGCGCGGGACATGTGGCGCGGCGTTTCAGCGCTCCACGGGAGGACTGTCGCGCCAAATCGCTCTCAACGGGTTATGGGTGACGTTTGGGGTCGGGACAACAATAGCCTTTAGGAAAGAAGAACGAGATGGCCAAGTGTTGTTGATTTTGTGGTATTTTTTGTATTCCGAGATTTAACCTAAAAGGGGCAATAATCAATTTAAACTACAAGAAAGCTTTTTCCCCGCCCCTGTTTCGGTAAAAAGCTTGGGCAGAGAAATGAAACCACTCTCAAATTCATAGACAGAGCTATGGATGCAAGGACTGACCATCCATGATATCACAATTATAGTTTTAACCATGTTTTGGGGCTATATAGTGTTTGTTAACATTTACTTTGTTTACCAACATTGGAGTAAAACAAGCTTATATTTCTGGTTCCGAGGGGCTACTACAGTTGAACTAAGCTCATGAGGCATGTATGTATATCATTTTAGAATCCATTGGTAGGCCTACATATCATTTATACGTCCAGAAATTGATATAACAACTTCAGATGATTTCCCCCTTTAACATAGGCTAGCCTACTGTGGATATAATTATTCGTATGCTACATCAATTCCGAGGTTGAATATGCAGTTCAGCGCGCTCCTCATATCCCCATGAACGTCAGCAGTGTCTGACAAGCCAAGTGAAACCTGGAGAGAAAGGAACCAGCCAATCAGAGACGTCCAATACGTTTAAAGGGCTTGTGGGCAGTCTCTCCACCTTTTATTATGAGCATCCAAAAACCTTCCAGCACCCAGACTTTTTCATGTATCATTCCGTAAAGCAACTGGCCGGGAATTAAATAATTAGGATTATGCCAAAACGACTGAAATGGATGAAATAATCTGATGGATTTTTAAATGAACAGCTGGATTCTACTTTGGTGAGCATTCCCCCTCTACTCTTGTTGCGCAGAGGATAGTGCTTCGCTGAAGTCCTTTGGGAATAGAGCACAGGGACGGATCGACAGACGGTTGCAACAGGTGCAAACTGTTCCCGAGCATCATCGCTGACCTGTCATTGAGGTAAGGATATAGGCTATCTTCTGTACTATGATCATTTTTATTACATTTTCGAATCACGTTTTGACACGTTGGCATGTTGAGCCAAATAGTCCATTTTTTAATGGTGTGTTTTTAATACTGTAATGGGGGTAGTGGATCAAATTAGAATTTGTATGTGTTTTTCAATATTTGTTTTGTGCAGGACATCTCATTGAACAGTCCTACAAAATTTTCACATTTTTGCGGGTGACGGTTTCGTGCGTGACGCTCAGAATGCCTGTCCTGATGAGTCCGGAGATCGCCTCCAAGTTTAAGGAGAAATGTCTGAAATTACAGCCGGAGAACCAGGACACCGCACCCGGGTCAGTGCACCTGGACGACAGCCTGACCAGCCTCCACTGGCTTCAGAACTTCTCCATCCTCAGCACTAACTCAGAAAGATCCACCGGCACCGGCTCCGGTTGCCCCTCACAGCACCTGGTCTCCTACCACCAGCGCCTGTACCCCCCGGGCACCGACTCCCCGTCTAGCCCTCCAGCAGGGGACACGGCCGCTACCGGGATGCCTCTCTGCCTCGGGAGCCCCGTTACCTCTGGCAGTAACTCCACCGACGCGCGTTTGGTGAATTATCCACACCACCAAACCACAACCTACCCCCACCTCAACCACCACATCATGCAGATCATCCCACCAGAGGAGATTGACTTTAAAACGAACCCCAAAGTCAAACCGCCTTATTCCTATGCCTCTCTCATCTGCATGGCCATGCAGGCCAGCAAGAAGCCCAAGGTGACTCTTTCCACCATCTATAACTGGATCACAGACAACTTCTGCTACTACAGACATGCTGAGCCCAGCTGGCAGGTAAATGACCCGGCTCTCCTCTGTCTCTCTATTATTGATTAGCTAAATGGTGACAGGGAGAGAAGAGAGGGGGAGAAGGGGGAGCAGAAGGTTTGCCACATGCATATTAAACCTGTTGTTTGTTTGTAAGAATATTAATGCACTTATACAACATACATTTAAAACCCATTTATCCTATTATTTCTCATAATCATCTAGTCTAACAGTAACTTACACTGTATTATATTATGTATGACACAGCTTGACTAGCCTAGTCATATTCATTTTCATTTACATTTCAAATCACAGAACATCTCTGCAATTTCTACCCTCCAAGAAATCTCTGTCAGGCTTCTTTCTCAGGGGGCCAAGCACAAGTGCTATACTGCTCCAGGGATGTGTGTGTGTGTGTGTGTGTGTGTGTGTGTGTGTGTGTGTGTGTGTGTGTGTGTGTGTGTGTGTGTGTGTGTGTGTGTGTGTGTGTGTGTGTGTGTGTGTGTGTGTGTGTGTGTGTGTGTGTGTGTGTGTTAATGAGGATCCCTGTGAGAGCTCCCTTGGCAGCCAAGCACGGCTGATCATGTTTGAAATGCACAGAACTCTACACTAGAAAGCCTCATTAGGTGCATTTGCTTTCCTACACAAACAACAACAATACCTCCTCCGCCTCTACCTTAAATGCCTTTCTCTTTCTCCCTCTCTCTATTTGACACACACACCATTCATACATTATATTAAATCAAATACACATTTAACATGGATTTAACACATTTGTTTCTTCTCCCCTCGCCCTCTCAGAACTCTATCCGCCATAACCTCTCGCTCAACAAGTGCTTCATGAAAGTTCCGCGGCAGAAGGATGAACCAGGGAAAGGAGGCTTCTGGCAGATCGACCCTCAGTACGCTGACATGTTCGTCAACGGAGTCTTTAAGAGAAGGAGAATGTCCTCCAGCCACTACAACACCCACAGGCAGAGCAAGCTCCTACACAACCAGGAAACTGGCTACCACAGAGCCACTCAGCAGGGCCAAGATGGCTACCACTACCAAGGAGCTGGAGCCGGCAACAAGCGTAAACAACCTTCTCCAAGGCAAAACAGCAAGATGGCGGGGACACCCAAATCCCCACTGTTAGCCACAGAGGCTCACAGCGCAGATGTAGTTCTGAGGGGAGACTTTGACCTTGCATCTGTGTTTGACGATGTCCTCAGTGGAAACTGCAGTACATTCGAAGACCTGGACATCAACACTGCTCTGAGCTCCCTGGGCTGCGAGCTGGATCTGACCCTGCAGGAGAAGCACTCTGTCGGGCTGGGGAGGTGGTGTGGAGAGGGGGACAACCAGACCCAGAACCAGACCCAGACCCATGACTCTTATGGCTACATGGAGCTGAGTGGCTCAGTGGGATGTAATAGTAGTAACATAGGGAACCTTTACATTCAACAACAGCAGCTGAACCAGGATCAGTTGTTACAGACCCACCTGCACCAGTTTGAGGAGGTGACTCTGTTCCCAGAGCAGCAGGAGGTGCACCCCTGGGAGGAGATGAAGGAGGATGTGCAGGCCATCCCTCAGACTCTGGATCAGGGCTTTGGTCTGTGTGAAGGATTCTTCTCAGAGATACAACCCTGGGAGAGGGCTGAGGCCTACCTGTGACAAACCAACCACTGTTGAACCAATGCTTACGCCACCCCTTAGCCAAGGGATTCAGGCCCTAGCCACGACTTCCTTATAGTAAATGCTGGGACAGGGGATTCAGGAGACTGCTGGTCATTCATGTCCTGTCCATGCAGTTCCTTCAGACTATGGTTAAAGACTGGGTTGTTGTGGTTTGAAGGAGCATGTTGTATTTGTTTCACAAGACAATGAAACACTATTGGTCTTACCTTCTGCTATGTGCTCCACACTCCAAACAGATATGCACTCTATTGGCTTGTGGGGCAGACCTACATACAGACGACTATTTTTCTACATTAGCCTCATGAAATCTTATATACATAAAATGTATTTTTTTCTTGTTTGTTTTTTTGCATTATGTTTTTGAGAGATCTATGCTGTATGTTTATGACTTTATGAAGATCTATATTTCTGGTTTGATCGCTGACTAGGGAAGTCAATGAAGTCAAATGCAGTACTTAGTGTTGGGTCATAGTCAAACCTATTGATCCAATTTCAATGTGTTTTTCAAGTAATCAATTTAATATATATATATATATCGATTAGAGTCTACGATAAGAGCCTAGATGGCCATGTGTCGTGTGTCATAGGCTATGGCAAAGCAGAAAGAGGGACAGAAATGAACTGAAATGCCTCAATCAGAATACCCAAGCATATGCACTTTGAGTGACAACAGGTATGTTTGAGGATAGAAAATATTTCTGCTGTGCATCAGAATGCTATTTTCCCTTGTTCCATAAAACATGCAACGTCACAGATTCAGCGTGCACACACCATCATTTGACAGCAACACCACAGCCTTCGTAGGCACTGACGGTTTTGTTCAAGTTTTCCATTTTTCTGCCAATCTTACATTTGATTGAACTCTATTAATGATTCTGTTCAGGATATACTGAGGAAATCTGAATTCTCTCACTGGGTGATTGGCTTCCATTTTGTGATAATGATTACTGATTTTTGATTGATTACGTCAAACCACGATAAATATATAAATGAACAACAATGGACTGTTTTTTTGAAAGGATGATTCATTTAAAATCGTATGTTGTTTGGGAAAACGGATGAACCAATGAAAAGGCTTGTGCTCTAGAAAGGTTTGATTTTTTTGAGTCAATTGTGAAGATCAGATCAACCTTTATACAATGTCTTCAATGTCATTCTGTTGTTTTTATTTGTACTCTTATAAGATGTTAAAAATGCAATCATGCCTCAATGCAATAAATGTTGTCAATTTAGACGTTTTATCTCATTCGTTTGCCATATTGCATGTGAAAGTCAAAGAAGCAATCCATTGGTCAATACGGCTCAAGAACAGCTTGTTCATAGATGAGAAGATACAGAGTTTCTCATTCTTGGTCAGGCCCAGACTAGCCTGGTCTCTCAGAATTGCAACATCACATTGAACAAATACCTATAACTCTGTGAGGTCTCTGCCAGTATCGTAGGTCGATGTGATCTGGCCAGGATCAGTGCTAGGATAGGTTATGAGCTGGTGAATAGAGGTTGAACAGGAAGGAGCATTATGTACAGATGGAAAGTTTATAGAATATAATGTGAAAGGAAACCTTGCTCTCTCAGTTCAGATGCCAAACAAAGACATCTCTTGCAGTTGGGACATGACGAACGGCATATGGGTTATTTTCTATTTCCAGTTGTCTAATTTTGCTGTATTCTTTCATTTGAAAGGTTAATGTCTCTCAGCAGTTATGTTGATCAAGTCTATATCCAGAGAACATTCTCTCAAACCAGGTTGGTTTGAACTAAGAGCAACAGTTTTCAAGGATATTGTGTCTGCGCCACACACACACGGTTTCTCCCTTCAAATCTCTTTTTAATTGAAAAAGCCAAAAAAGGGGAGAAAAATGTGGATTATCCAATCCCATTGGTTCTCCCTCCCTGCAGTTGGAGGTCAGGAGTAAAGATCTTTTGGGATCAGCCAAATAACTCAGATTCCTAGAAACAGCAGGGACTGTGCAAAGAGACAGAATCGTGAGGTTACGTGATTTCACAATTTCCTGAGAGCTGATGATAACTATGCTATATCAGTTACACACCAGCCTGTACCAGTTATTATGTTCCAGTCTCCCAGGAGTCCTGCTTATTCTAATGATAATGATGATGGTGGTGGTGAGGGTGTGTGTGTGCCTTGATGTGTGTCTATGTGTATGTATGTGTGTGTGGGGGGGGGGGGTTTGTAAATGTGTGTGTGTGTGAGGTTTAAATATTGGCCCCCATGTTTGAATAGATAACCTTATCTCTATGGAGGCAGGATTCTGCAGCTCTATTCACCCTGGCTCTGAGACCAGCGCTGCCCAGCACGCGGACGCTGTGACTGCAAGACCAGGAACAAGACTCGCCTGTCACAGTGGGCTAATGCTACGCTACTTTATAGCTTCTCTGGCACTGTGTGTGTGTGTGTGTGTGTTTTTTTTATAGCCCCGACTGGCAATCCATGGACAAACCCTGATTAGCGGGCTGCATACAGACCCCCCTAACACATACAGGACAGGAGGAGGGAATTTGAAAAGTGGAGGGGAGTGGCTAAGATAGGAAATACACCTCAACGATCTTTCTAATAGGTTTATGTTTATGTATGACATGTAAATTAGGTTCCATTTGTTCCATTTGTTCCATTTGACAATATTAGCTCTTTTCATCCATGTGCTTTGCTGTGTTCCTGTGATACAATGATTTACATTATGAAAGACCGTGCACGTACAAGGTCGTTGTGTCCAAAATTGTAGTCCGTGTGTGTGTGTGTGTGTGTGTGTGTGTGTGTGTGTGTGTGTGTGTGTGTGTGTGTGTGTGTGTGTGTGTGTGTGTGTGTGCGTGCGTGCGTTTGTGTGTGTGTGTGCCTACATGTCTACGTGTGTCCATGTGTCTGTCTGTCCAGAACACATTACATGTTAAAGCACTCAGCAGGCTGTGTTGAATGGGGTTCAGGGATGTTATTGTTAAGCTAAACCCAAAAGCTTTCCTGAAGCAATGAACCCTTCTGTCTATGTGACTATGATTAACAAGGGCAGTGTCTCGTAACTTCTTCTTTGGTCAAAGACGACAACCACCCATTCTAAATCGACCCCTAGCTATTCTAGGCACCTGAACTATAGCATATAGACGATGGAAGCAAAATAGTGAAAAAAACACCAACTAGTATAATAGGGGTCAAGGTGAAACTATTAACACATTATGAATATACCTATGAAATACTTTCAGGTCTACTCAAGTGCCTAGCAGTTAGGGACTGGGGTCGATTTGGAATTTGGTACCACCATTGAACCACTGTATAGTAGTAGTTATGGGGTTATCTATATGCTGCAGAACCGAGACCTTGAAATGGGAAACAGAGACATGACATTTATTTTCATGAATCTCATGAATAGCTTATAGTGCTCGCTCATTGTAGGAGATCCTCTCTGTCTATCAAATTGTGTAAAGTATCAGTCCAGTCAGGTCTCATAACTGGCCTCTAGTCTGATGAGGCAGTGCAATGGACTGTGGTGTATGATGGAGTTGGTATATGCCATAGTGATGTGTGCATTGGTGGTTTGTGTTTTTTGAGTGTGTGAACTGGTGTTCGCTCAGGAAAAATTGCCACTATTTTCCAGGGAGTCCCCCGGACTGTTTTCCAGAGGGTATTGGTGTGTGTTGCCACTGCCCATGTCAGTGAAAGGCATTCCTTTCTGTTCGCTGTGGTCACTATGATCTTTGGGTACTATGGGACTAAACTGGCTGCTCAGGGGAGAGAAGGGAGGGGGGCCTATGAGACTACAGGCTGCTGGCTTTAGAGAGGAGGCCAGCCAGAGGCCAGCATGTCTGGGGTGGGTAAACTGGGCACAGACGTGGGGGACAAGAGGGACCAGAGGGACTCAGTCCTCCTGGACCTCTGCCACACACACTGCCCCATGCCAAACACACACACTGCCCCATGCCAAGCAGCAGAGCAGAGAACAAGTCTGTGCCCAGACTGTCCCGTATTGTGTCTGCTGTATAGTTTCTTCGTTCTCCACTCCTCAGACATACATCTCCTGGGAGGTTTTCTCTCGCTCGCTGTCCCTCTGGAATTCAGATTCTCAATCTATTCACGGAATGAACTCTGCACTACAAAACTACCAAAGCAACCAACATTCTAAATGAAGGAATAATGTAACACTAAACAGGTAGACCATGAGAACTGATGTAGATGGGCTTTGACTGTAGAGTGTAGCAGTAGCAGACGGGTCAAATCGCCTTTCTTGAGACACTTCTTTTGGCTTTTCACAGAGATACACTGTCAATCATGGTTAGATTGTCATGATGGAGATCGTCATGGTGGAGACTGTCATAGTGGAGACTGCCGTAGTAGAGATTGCCATAGTGGAGATTGTCATAGTGGAGAAAGTCATGGTGGAGAAAGTCATGGTGGATATTATCAAGACAATGAAATGAATGCTTGTATAATACTTCTTGAGACTCTTGCAACAACAACAAAACATTCAGTAGAATGTGTGTATGTGTGGGGCTCCCAGGTGGTGCAGCGGTCTAAGGCACTGCATCTCAGTGTAAGAGACGTCACTGCAGTCCCTGGTTCGTATCCAGGCTGCATCAAATCTGGCTGTGATTGGGACTCCCATAGGGCGGTGTACAATTGGCCCAGCGTTGTCCGGGGTCGGCCGTTATTGTAAGTAAGAATTTGTTCTTAAATGACTTGCCTAGTTCAATGTGTGTGCCTGTATTTCTATATACCAACTGTGTTATCCTCTTGAAGGCCCTACACTGAGCCTCTCTCTCCCTGCCATCCACACACACTCCATCCTCTCTCTCAGACTATACATACACTGCCTAGGGCTCTTATTTGATTGGCTGGGCTTTGCTTTGTCAAGCCTGGCATCTGGCACACATTGAGAGCTACGGTACACCTTATACTGGGCTCTGCCTACGCACACACATACACATCGCAGGCATGTAACACACATTCATACACAATCCATCCCCACCATCATCATCAGTAGCATAAGCAGCGCTCCTAACAAAAACAGGCCAGTCTAAATCATTTACATCTCTCTGACCCTGATCATGACCTCTATGATCTCACTCCATTGTTGGGAAAGCACCTCTGATTACATAAGGGTGACTGTGTGGTGTGTAACTCTATCTGTCAGGCCTTAGTTAAACTAATCCCCTGCTGGTTAAATATGCATGAACTGACTGGTCACCTGTGTGGGGTGTGATTCAGCCATTATGCCAAACATCAGGTGTCTTCCCTCAACTTGCCTTATAGTGACCACATCAACATGGTCATGGTAGAAGATGTTTTTGAAGAGCTTGTTTGCAGGACTATGGTTGCATGATGACAAACCTGGCTGAGCTGAATTAGATGAGTAAGCTATGACAGGTAGAGCCTGCCTGAGAGAGCACACACACTCATGCACACACACACACACGCACACGCACATGCACATGCACACGCGCGCGCACACGCACACGCGCACACACACACACACACACACACACACACACACACACACACACACACACACACACACACACACACACACACACACACACACACACACACACACAAGGGGTTAATTAAAACTGATTGGGTCTTGTGGGACCAAACCTACCCCTGACAGGTAAGGTATCAGTCTCACATGTACTATTGTGTGTGTGCCTGTGTGTGTGTGTGTGTGTGTGTGTGTGTGTGTGTGTGTGTGTGTGTGTGTGTGTGTGTGTGTGTGTGTCTGTGCACATATGTGTAAGCTAAGCAGTGCCTCCCCCTTCCCAAGTGCAGTGCTTCTCAGTGAGACAGGCATGAAGCTGCAGGGAGGCAGGAATTGGTTCCAGAGTGTTCCAGTGTTCCAGAGTGTAGGCCTAATCAGCAGTCGTGCATTAGCATTCTGAAGTGACTCTGAAGAGCATGGTGCACCTCTCTGGATCCTTCTGGGACTGCTGGGGGTAAAGACACAGCATCTAGAGCCCACAAGCACTACATTAGGCCTATCACTCTGCATAAACGCAGACAGGAAGACGTACAGAAACACACACACACACACACACACACACACACACACACACACACAGAGACATGAGATGCACACACACGCGTACCCACACATACACAACGAGCGAAATCCATACAGACAAGCAAATTCACAGCATTGTCTTTTACTGTCTGTGCCAAGATAATGGTGTGTTCATATTAGCATGTTATGTTCTGCTCTGTCACAGGCTGGTTAGAGCTACGTGCTGTTTGTTCATGTCAGCTAAGCAAAGCAATGTTCTATAGCAGCAGCATGGCAGGGCCAGGGGAGAGCCACTAACAGTACACACCTCCCTGTGCTCTGCCAGCAGGCTAGAACAGTCAAATTGGCCCCTAAAGAACAGACAGAGCCATGGTAGAGATCTCCACCGAGGCTGGATGGGAACGCAAGAGAGAGGAGAGCGAGAGAAACAGGGGGAGAGAGAGGAGGTGAGGAGCCGTAAGAGCTTGCTCGATGAGCAGGGGGAGAGGGATAGGAGAGAGAGAGCAGAGAGGAGAGAGATAATGAGATACGAGAGAAGAGATAGAGAAGAGAGAGTGGGAAAAGAGAAAAATATGTTTTGTTGTCACATACACCGGAAGCACATACAGAGGTGCAGTGAAATGTGTTGTTTTACAGGGTCAGCTAATTGTACGGCACCCCACTGTAGCAAATTAGGAGAACCCCCCCTCAGAAAAATAAAATAACATTTAATGGTATTTTTCTTATAGGAACTCAGCCTGGCTTTAATTACTTTTGAAAGTTTTAATAGTAGAATGCACAAGGTATCATTTTGATTTTGGGTAGTGCAACATCAGTTCCTCTTGTCATGTCAGTCATTGCATACCTTAGAGAGCTATTTATAACTTGTCAGAAATGTCCAGATCAAGTAGCCCATGACAGCTAATTTTTTATTTCATTTAGGTTTTTTAGCCGAACGATATTGTTGTAATTTTTTAGTCACTGAAATATTACATGAATACACATTAGACATGGCAAAATGTGTACTGCAAGAAAATGTGCCTTAAAACAGCAAAATGTTCTTTGCATCCCATGACAAAATGTGTAGAATTGCAGGACATAAGCTTTAAACCTGCTCAATTTTCTCCAACCAACAAGAAGGGCGTGAACAGACGTGGCGCGAACATGATTTTTCCCAATACTGGAAGTGGGGCCAGAGTGAAAAATAACCCTTGATCTATAGGACTCCAAAAGGACTTTATTCTGATTCAGTATCAAAGACTCTAGTCCAGTCTTTTTGTCAATCTCACAGTGAGTGTCCCTGAGTTTACGCTGACAAAAATAAAAAGCGATGTGTGTGTGTGTGTGTGTGTGTGTGTGTGTGTGTGTGTGTGTGTGTGTGTGTGTGTGTGTGTGTGTGTGTGTGGTGAGGTGTGGTGTGTGTCTCTTGCTCTCTCTTCCTAGTCCCACTCTTGTATCTCTCTGCCATTTGGATCCACACATTCTCCCATTCAGGCGAAGAGAAGAGAAGAAATAGAAAATGAGATCAAAAGAGAGGAGAGACAAGTGTTTTCTCCCTAATGCCAGACCTGGGTCAGACCCGGGCCAACTCTGCTGTCTTAGGGCGCTTATTATGCTAGACCACAGACACCCTGGGTGACACTGCCAATCAACCCAGGCAAACAGAGGAGAGAAGAGTGGGAGGGAGGAGAGATGAGAGCGGAGGAGGGAGGGCATGTGTTTGTTAAGTGCATGTAGTCTGTGGCTTTGTGGGCAATCAATGCTACCTTACTGGACTGTGTGAAAGGATCCTGCTGAGCGGGCGTAACTGCGTTTGTGTGTGTGTCCAGTTTGCAACAAGATACATAGTGTGTCCAGTAGAGACAACAAGATACATAGGTTTTCAGTGCAGACATGTACCAGTGATTTGGTCCCTTTCTGTGTATCAGTGATTTGGTCCAGTGCACATTGGGGTGAGGGGTGTGAATTCATTAGCGGTGGTAATTACAGGATCCCTCTCTACAGTAATAATGTGTCATTAAACCCCCTCAGCCTCCCACATTACCAATTAAGATCAGAGGGGGAGAGGTTAAATACCAACCCACAACCTGTGCATGTGTGTGGTGTGTGTGGTGTGTGCGTGTGCGTGCATTGTGTGTGTGTGTGTGTTTGTGTGTGTGTGTGTGTGTGTGTGTGTGTGTGTGTGTGTGTGTGTGTGTGTGTGTGTGTGTGTGTGTGTGTGTGTGTGTGTGTGTGTGTGTGTGTGTGTGTGTGTGTGTGTGTGTGTGTGTGTGTGTGTGTGTGTGTTCGTGTCATTGAAGACTCTTTAGAGGAGGAAGGGGAGGACAATCCTCCTCATGGAATTTCATTTTTTATTTAAATAGTGTAACATTAAAAAGGTTATCATAAAACTATACTAAGTATATTCACATGTCACCAAATAATTGATTAAAACAAACTGTTTTGCGAAGGTCTACAGTAGCCTCAACAGCACTCTGTAGGGTAGCACCATAGTGTAGCTGGAGAACAGCCAGTTTCTGAGTACATTGACTTCAACACAAAACCTAGGAGGCTCGTGGTTCTCACCCCCTTCCATAGAAATAAAATAAAATCCAATCAAATGTTATTGGTCACATACACATGGTTAGCAGATGTTAATGTGAGTGTAGTGAAATGCTTGTGCTTCTAAATCTAAAAGGGTGAATGAGAATATGTACATATAAGTATATGGATGAGCGATGGCCGAGCGGCATAGGCAAGGTGCAATAGATGGTATAAATGCAGTATATACATGTGGTGTAAGATATGCAAACATTATTAAAGTGCCGTTATTTAGTGGCATTGTCTAAAGTAACTAGTGATCCGTTTATGAAAGTGGCCAGTGATTGGGTATCAATGTAGGCAGCAACCTCTCTGAGTTAGTAATTGCTGTTTAGCAGTCTGATGGCCTTGAGATAGAAGCTGTTTTTCAATATCTCGGTCCCAGCTTTGATGCACCTGTACTGACCTCGCCTTCTGGATGATAGCGGTGTGAACAGGCAGTGGCTCGGGTGGTTGATGTCCTAGACACAACATCCAAAGGACGTCCTCCAACCTATCAGAGCTCTTGCAGCATGAACTGACATGTTGTCCACCCAATCAGAGAATGAATCCAGTACTGAAAGCATCATCTACAACTAGCCAGCACTGCAGTGCATAAAATATGGTGAGTAGTTGACTCAAAAAGAGAGAAAGACAATAGCTGAACAGTTTTTAACAAATGTATTTCTTCCGAAATGAAGGAGAAGCAAGAGAGAGAGATATATTTTGTTGCATTTTTATTTAACTAGCAAATGCAGCTAGCTAGTTTAGCCTAGTCAAACACCGGGCTCAAACATAGAGGGATGCTATGTTAGCTAGCTGACTATGGCTATCCAACACTGGAACTCTTCCAAGTCAAGGTAAGCTTTTGGTTTTGTTCATTCATTTCATTTCCTCCGGGGCCCGCCGGAGTAACTGCTAAAGTGCTTGCTGCTGACTGTATACTGTACTGCATGATCATAGCGGGTTTACTAACACATTAGTTCTAGTAGCTATGATGACTATGACGTTAATATGGTGACAACGATGAAGGCTGTGTGTAGTGGCTAGCGGTTATGATATGAAGGTTTGGCTTGGAAAGTTTTTTGTTCACCTGGTCACAGAAAGCTGATGTGTTTTGCACTGAAGTCCACATGCAAAGGAAAAAGTGAGAGGAGAGAGCATAGATGCGAGAAGGAATACAACAATCAATCAACAATCAATCAAAGGGATCATGCTTTTTGTATGTGGCTGCTATGAAAGTGAACTGTGTTTGCATATGATCAGTGGTGTATTAATTATGTTGAACAACTTTTCTTAAACGGAAGCAAACGGAACGAAACGGGGATAAACATACCTGAATTTGTGCAATAGAAATGTTAATTTGCAACTGTTGGACTAATGATTACACCCTAGATCAGCTAGATGCAGGCAAGATTGGACTAATGATTACACCCCAGATCAGCTAGATGCATGCAAGAGTGGACTAATAATTACACCCCAGATCAGCTAGATGCAGGCAAGATTGTGCAAGGCGGTATTGAATGTGTCAATGTCTGTCACCTTGATTACTCAAATGTCTCTCGACCTGTGCACCTACGCTGTAAACTTTCCTTCATAGGCTAGGTTGTTGCAACCTCATGATGGGTATAGGGAAAATTAGAGAGGCCTAGACCTATCGATGATACTTTGAGCTGGGTGAATGGAATATCATCCAATATGCTGTAATATAAATAAGACCATGCTCATTAAAAATAATCTTCATCCCTCATCTGAAACGGTACCGACCATCACTGGTATGTGTGTGTCCCAACTAAACTACCCCAAAGTCAGGGCTGTGTTGGAATAGACATTTAATCTCTCATTCGGGGTTATGTCACAATGACAAATGTCAAGCTTTTACTTGATGAAAAGCTGAAATGAAAGACAATAAACTTGACAAAAATGGTCACATTATGATCCATGAGATGCATACAGTATGTGACCTATAGCATTTCAATTATTTACGATAGGGTAGAGGAATACAAAGAGACTACTGGTGTCATCTGGAAATGTTAGGGGATCATAAAAGTTCACACTTGTGATTTGCGTTTGTATCCATATTTCTATTTTTGACACTGTGCTCTTCATTTGACTTTGGATGAATAAACAGGATAATGTCCGTGACTCAAAATCCAACAGCAAATGATGAACATTCAAAAGGCTGTAGACAAAGGATTTAATTTTCAGAATATGAAGTTTATGTTCAGAGTACATAGATTGAAGGACATCTCCCAGTAGCTACCGCTTGGTCTAGCAAACCGAGCGGATAAGACACAACCTCCTTTTAAATCCACACGATATACACTGAGTGTGCAGGACATTGAATTCATGCCAATACTTGACATTGTTGGACATAAAAGTGTGTGTGTGCTTCTGTGCCTTCATGCGTGTGAGTGATCACTGTGTGTGTGTGTGACTACCAGTAAAACAAGAAGAGATGCCAAACACACAAGGTGGTCTTCCAAAGACCCTTACAGCCCTGAGAGACAAAGAACAAACAAACAAAGGGATACAAGAGAGGAGAGAAAAGAAAGGCTACAGGGATGAAAAGAGAGAAAGGTCATGTCAAGGTCATGTCAGTGAGCCTTGAATCTGACTTCTAGTAAACATGTCAAATCAAATCAAATTTGATTGGTCGCATACACATATTCTTCAGATGTCGCAGGTGCAGCGAAATGCTTTTTATTTCTAGCTCCAACAGTGCACTAATGCCTAACAATACAAAACAATACACACAAATCCCACAAATTTCAAGAAAGAAATGAAGAAATATCAGAACAAGCAATGTCAGAGTCCACATGTATGTGTGTGTCGAGGGTTGGGGTCACCAGATGACCCCACAGTGTGTGCCGGGGAAGAGCAGGACACTGGTGATAATGTATTTCTTATTGCGTTGAAGTAGTACTGAGAGAAACGGAGGAAAGGAAGAGTCTGTTTCCTCTCACCCTCTCAGTGCTGTGAGTACACACCAGGGGAGAACGACTGCCAACTCTCATTTAGGCCACAGAAGTTCAAGGCCGACAACGGTACTGCGGGCGTTGTTAGCAGAAAAAGGATCCCTCATTATATTGAATGTAAAAATGGCAGAAGACAATCATGGTACCAATAATTTATTCTAATATACCAGATGTATGTCCTTGAACTGATTTATAAAAAAATTGCTTACAGAAGAAGTTATAAGGATAATTTAGTTGCTAATGGCAGCCTGCAGTACCCAGTTGGTATTCAACTTTAGATGAGAGTGGGCAGCACTGAGCTAGCCTGCAACGTCACTTTCTGGATTAGCTCAAACTGCGCATGTTATGTCTCCATGAGATGCCATCTTAACTGACTTCATTTGGTTTCAATGCAATGTTGAGTTTTCGCATAGGAATGAGTGGTGTCATGTGATCGATGGCTTTGTCCATTCATACATACAATCATCCGTACACACAGGCCCGCTACCCTACCCTCAACCCCACATACACAAACTTTTACTGATTACCTCACAAAAGTCAAGCTTCTCTGAGGGTTTAAAGTGGAACTGACAGTATTTTAACTACTTTGCAGGCAAATATCAATCAAAAATATAAAATCTTCAGTATATGCTTCAAAACCAACTTCATAAGAGGTTTCAGATTCAGATTCAGAGATTCAGAGATGTAGATTCAGAAAATGTTGTCTTGACATTTAAAAAAAAAAGTCCTCCGAAACATGACCCGCCAAACCGCACTTCTTAACTCCCGCCCGCTTAACCTGGAAGCCAGCTGCACCAATGTGTCTGAGGAAACACCATTCACCTGACGACCGAGGTCAGCCTGCAGGCACTCGGCCCACCACAAGGAGTACTAGCGCGAGATGAGCCAAGAAAAGCCCCTCTGGCCAAACACTCCACTAACCCGAACGACGCTGGGCCAATTGTGCGCCGCCCTATAGGACTCCCGATCACGGCCAGTTGTGATATCGATCACGGCCAGTTGTGAACAAACCAGGGTCTGTAGTGAAGCCTCTAGCACTGGGATCCAGTGCCTTAGACCGCTGCGCCACTCAGGAGCGCCTAGTTTCGGTAGCTGCAGCTAGAGATGCAGGTGTCATTTGGTTATCTAGCAGGAAATGTGAATCGCTGAGGAAACACAATTCAGCCTGCAGGCGCCCGGTCTTAACGTCAACAGTGAAGAGGCGACTCCGGGATGCTGGCCTTCTAGGCAGAGTGTTCTTTTGCCCATCTTAATCATTTATTTTTATTGGCCAGTCTGAGATATGGATTTTTCTTTGCAACTCTGCCTAGAAGGCCAGCATCCCGGAGTCGCCTCTTCACTGTTGACGTTGAGACTGGTGTTTTGCGGGTACTATTTAATGAAGCTGCCAGTTGAGGACTTGTGAGGTGTCTGTTTCTCAAACTAGACACTCTAATGTACTTGTCCTCTTGCTCAGTTGTGCACCGGGGCCTCCCACTCCTCTTTCTATTCTGGTTAGAGCCAGTTTGCGCTGTTCTGTGAAGGGAGTAGTAGCACAGCATGGTACGAGGTCTTCAGTTTCTTGGCAGTTTCTCACATGAAATAGCCTTAATTTCTCAGAACAAGACTGACGAGTTTCAGAAGATAGGTCTTTGTTTTTAGCCATTTTGAGCCTGTAATCGAACCCACAAATGCTGATGCTCCAGATACTCAACTAGTCTAAAGAAGGCCAGTTTTATTGCTTCTTTAATCAGGACAACAGTTTTCAGCTGTGCTGACATAATTGCAAAAGGTTTTTTAAATTATAAATGAGCCTTTTAAAATGATAAACGTTGATTAGCTAACACAACGTGCCATTGGAACACAGGAGTGATGGTTGCTGATAATGGGCCTCTGTACACCTATGTATTGTATATCCCATTAAAAAATCAGCTGTTTCCAGCTACAATAGTCATTTACAACATTAACAATGTTTGCACTGTATTTCTGATCAATTTGATGTTATTTTAATGGACAAAAATGAAGGTAACTGAGGTGCTATTGGAGTTTGCTATTTTTGAACTATTCCATTGGTTCCATTGCACTGGGCAGAACTAACCAAGCACAGCTCAAGTATCTGAAAGTATTTTTACGTTATGCATTTCACCCAGGTTCGGTAGATATATAATGACTATGACGTGGGGTTTGTGTACTTGCTCTGATAATGCATGACTAGGGAAACATTATCCTAGCTAGCGCTGCCACCATCCTTCAACTCTGACAGGGTTTGTGACATCACCAAGGCAAGCTCAGGCTTGCTCAGCCAGCCCTCCCAAGGTCTGAGGCATGAGGACACAAACACACACACACACAGACTCCTCTAATCACAGACAGACCCTGTCGATGCCCGGCGACAAAATTACAACTTGCTTGATTTGGATGGAGTGTGGCTCTTCAGACTAAGCAATCATTTATTGCCTCCATCAGCTACTAAAGAGGCCTAAACTCTCAAACCAGCCTGACTGACCTCCAAAACCCCACCAAGGAGTCACTTCTAACCCCTTTGTCTCAACTCCCCCACACAACTCAACATTATACTGTATTCACGTTTCCCATTCATGCCATTAGCACACTGAGTCAGTACCCTAGTGGTGAGAGCGAGAGAGAGAGACAGAGACAGAGACAGAGACAGAGAGAGAGAGAGAGAGAGAGAGAGAGAGAGAGAGAGAGAGAGAGAGAGAGAGAGATTCTAACGTAACCATTATGTTAGAATGTGCATTCACTTCAGACAAAGAAATCTGTTGGCAGATTTGAAAAGATAGGAAAGGTTGTCTGAAACCTGATGCATGGCGGAACTACAACAGTCCTAGTTCATTTACTCAGTACCAAAACCAGTTGTTTTCCCAATGGCTATAATACCGAAACTAAGTACAAGAATTGGAACAACATTGCACCATACGTGGCAATTTATTCTTCCATTGTCTATTTCAAATTTAACTCTGCACAATTGCAGTCCAACAGCTTTCCTGTCCATTCAAGAGTGCACTTTCCGCACAGTCAGCACATAAAACCAATAGCAGCACCATCCTGTCCCAGACAGGACACAGACACAACAAGCGTGGTCTGAATCTTTACTATGGGGCCCTATACATTCAACCCAGACATCCACCACCCCTTTACAGCTCACAATGGATTGGCCCAGTGAATGAAGCTGCCAGGAGCCCACAGCGGCCTGGGCTATAGCTGGGTAGAGGGTCTCCCCGGGCGGCCATTGTGATGGTAAGTGAGGCCTGAATGGAATGGGGACGAGCAGGACACATATAAAACAGAGGAAAGATAAAGGGTAAGGTGAGACAACAAACAACCACCGCAGAGATAGATCGGATAGAACACAGAGTCCCCCTGACCTAATAACAAGGGTTCTGTTCTTGTGGTTTTGGGGGTTAGGGAAGTGATCTTGGTTGGGTGGCAGGTAGCCTAGCAGTTAGAGAGTTGGGCCAGTCATTGAATTGTTGCTGGTTCAAATACCTGAGCTAACAAGGTGAACAATCTGTCCATTTGGCCTTGAGAAAGACCCTGCAAAACAATACATTTCACTGCACCCCATCCGGTGTATGTGACATTAAAAAACCATCTTGAGGTAAATACAGGTTTATTGATTGATTTTATTTTCCAGTTTAAAAAAAACACGTTTTTAAAATGTATGCACAGTTTTAAAAACATGACAGGTATATCACAAAAAAGTCTGATTTATTTCCATTGTGGTTCCTATTACAATGTTTTGGACAGTTTGTGTAAAAAAAAGAGACAGAAAGAGTGTGCCTGCTCTTTTAGCTGCACTGAAAGGACAAAGACAGTGAGACAAAGACAATAAACACAAGGCTTGTCAAGGCATCAGGAAGAAAAGGGTTGAAACCGGCTCTATAATCCTCAACCGTTAAGGTTCCAAACACATGTCATTTTCTTAACCCATTTAATGACTTAACAGCATTTAATGACTTAACAGCATAGGTTTCAAGCATCATGCTAGCTAGTCTTGGATGTTAGCCTGAGAGAAGTTACTGGAGAGACGAGTAATACAACGTAAACTGATGATATAAAATGTAAAATTGTTTAAGCACAGGCCATTGTCTCCTGTAGTTCATATTGCCTTTATAATGTTAGCAACATATCAAAAAGTGACTGAATGTTTGAAAATTATACATGACATCATTAGAATTATGCCTTAATTAATTGACTTGATGGATCAGCTTCTGACAAACTTTTATCAACAGGTTAGTGGTTAAAAATATATATCTTTATGACAGTGGAGGCTTCTCTGAGGAGGAAGGGGAGGACTGTCCTCCTCAGTGAATTTCATACAAATTAAAACATTTAAAAAGTTATCCTTTTTAGATAAAACTATACTAAATATAATCACACGTCACCAAATAATTTATTATAACACACTATTTTGCAAAGAAGGTCTACAGTAGCCTCAACAGCACTATGTTTGTTAGCACCATGGTGTAGCCGGAGGACAGCTAGCTTTCGCCCTCTGAGTACATTGACTTCAATACAAAACTTAGTTCTCACTAGGTTCTCACCATCGTTCTCACCCACTTCTGTAGATTTACACAGTAATTATGACAACTTCCGGAGGACGTCCTCCAACCTATCAGAGCTCTTGCAGCATGAACTGACATGCTGTCCACCCAATCAAAGGTTCAGAGAATTAATCGACTACAGAAAGCATAAGCTAGCTAGCACTGCAGTGCATAAAATGAGGTGAGTAGTTGACTCAAAGAGAGAGAAAGAAAATAGTTGAACAGTTTTTAACAAATGAATTTCTTCCTAAATGAAGCAGAAATAGAGAGAGAGAGATGTCTTTTTTTCTACTTTCAGTGGTGGGGACTGGCTGATCCTGGCCTTCCACATTCAATATAGTGATGTAGGGTGATTTTCCACAGGTCAAAAGATTTTGAGAGAAATAATAATAATATGAGCATTCATCCAAATCTACAGCAGCTTTCCTGCGTGTGTGCACCCGTTCGTGTCTGCGTGCCTGCATAAATTTGAATGCATGTGTTTGTGTGTTTGTTCTGTTCCCAGTGCTGAGTCAGAAGGGGACAATATATTAAGCCTGACCAGGGATATGGACCGCTCCTCAGTCCAGGCAGATCTCTACCTGCCCTTTTCACTGATGGTTTTACACAGGACACATAATATAACAATTGGGTGCCTGCTTCTTCACAACTATTGACCCAACACACAGTACAGTCAGTGGAACACAGCCCAGGTGGACAAGATGTTCTAGTTCTTTAGAACAGGAGCTCAAGTGGACATTCCATTCTGGAGTGACGTCATACACCATGATGGATGGAAATATTTCTACTTCCTCTAACCGGGTTAAACAGAGATGTGCTGAATCATCTGTGTGTTTGAAAGGATGTGAATACATTAGTACACTGATTCCCTCTCTTCTCCTTGCCTCTGCTCTCATCTTTTGAAAATAAACTATTAGAGAAATAAGGTCCGCTGTACTCTCTGACCTTACCCATAATGCATCTGTCCTATAAAGGGCACCCAAATCCCTCTCTGTGTGTGTGATTAGAAACAGAGGACCAGAGAGAAGGGGCTTAGGGGATCAGGGCCAAGGCCGGGGGGGACATCTGTAGGGCTGCTGGGGGACACAGGGACTTGGCAGGACGGGTTCTGGAGCTGACAGGTGAGGGGTGAAGGAAAGGAGGGGGACAGCAGGACAGGAGGGTGTTTTTTGAATGTGCACCCTTTTAAGAGCAGATGCAGATTCTTAGTACACACACTCTCCTCTCCGTGTGTCTCCTCTCTGCCAGAGGGAAGGGGGACAGTCAGTCACACAAGAACAACAAACCGAGAAAAGAGAACCAGTATGGATACGCTTAGCTCAGTGTTGTCTTAGTGCTTAAACTCCCTCCTCTCTCTCTTCCAGGGGGAAGTAGGCCAGTCAGTCACAGCCCAGGTGGCAGATAGGCCAAGTGTGATTCAGGCTATTATTATTCACAATAATACTGGGTCATTGGAGGGGGTGGAGGTGGGCTCAGACAGGTGCACTGTGGACCCTCTACCACCCCCCTCACCTCCCACCCCTCTCACCTGGGCTAAGAGCCTGGGGGCCTGGTGTGTGTGTGTGTGTCTGTGTGTGTGTGTTGCTCCAGGCACAATGAAGAGAGAGAGCCTGTCAGTGACCACCTGCTGAGCAGCTGTCAGGGTCCAGTTTCAGGGTCGGCTTTCCAGCCAGGGAGGCAGTAGCACACCCACCTACCTACCTGCCTGCCCATATATCCATCTATCTATTCATTTATCAATCCATCCATTTATCCATCCCTTCATCCATCCATGCCTTTTCACGCTTGCTACGGTAGGTTAGTTTAACCCTAACCTTAAACTGAATGAAAATATATGTTGTTCTTGAATAAAAGCTGAACAGTTGAGGTCAATTTATTTCTTCCACCACTAAATGGTTGGCAAATATCATCATGAATCTAATGTTCTTTCCAGAATAATGTCACTGCATGTTTAATTCTCAGTTAATCACCTGCATTCTTACAGTATGCCACAAAGATCAAATCAGGTGCATATTGTTATGCCACAAAGATCAAATCAGGTGCATATTGTTATGCCACAAAGATCAAATCAGGTGCATATTGTTATGCCACAAAGATCAAATCAGGTGCATATTGTTATGCCACAAAGATCAAATCAGGTGCATATTGTTATGCCACAAAGATCAAATCAGGTGCATATTGTTATGCCACAAAGATCAAATCAGGTGCATATTGTTATGCCACAAAGATCAAATCAGGTGCATATTGTTATGCCACAAAGATCAAATCAGGCAAAGTTATGTTTGGAACATTGACATGGTTAAAAGGATACTGTTGAAATTCAGTTTTATCTCCTAAATTGTAGCAATTTGACTAAATTATCATGCAGAGACTTGATTGTTGAATTTTTGTGAAGTAGTTCTGATTGCATCGATTTCCCAATAACCTTAATGAATCGATATAGCCAAAGTTGTGCTTTCTAGTATAACAAGAGTTTACTGGGCAATGGGCACCAGTGGGTGGAGAGACTAGCCGGTGTGACAAACAGGGAAAGACGTTTCTGATTGCAGTAAATGTCTTCCGCGGGTTATTTCATTGATTACAGTTTCTATTCATTCAGCAGGTAAAGTTCAATTTAGAACATTGACATGAATGAAAAGAGATGCAGTTCAAATTCCCTTTTATAAGAGATCAAATATTTACTTTACTTGTCTATACGGGACGGAAAGGTATTTTCAATCCCTCCGATATGCACACACACAAACAATAAGTTAGAGAGGCTGGAGCAGTTGCAATTGTAGCAATTTAACTAAATGAACTACCGATACAATGGTTCGCTAAGTCCCAACAACTTGAGTCCAAATTGAGTCCAAAGTCCCTAACATTTGAGTCAGTCCTATAGAGTCCCAAGTCCCTAGTGTTTGAGTCAGAGTCCTATAGAGTCCCAAGTAGAGTCGCGAGTCCATTGATAGGCTAAAAGCTGCGGTCTAGCAATCTTTGAAGTTCCATTTAATAATGTAGAAAGCTAGCTGACTTACGGTGCTGAACATTAGTAAGGATAGCTAGCTAATACAGTAGCTACTGCAGTGAATTGAGCAAGGGAGAAAGATTTTCTGACAACATCAAGTCTGAGTTCTGGACTCAAGTACTACAACACTGTGTTGCACTATCTGATGTAAGACAATGGCTTAGGATTGGAAAGACAGACATAACATTTTCACAATGGTTATTCTTCTATGGAAGGTGGGATTAATAACGTAGGTGGCAGGTAGCCTAGTGGTTAGAGCGTTGGACTAGTAACCAGCAGGTAGCCTAGTGGTTAGAGCGTTGGACTAGTAACCAGCAGGTAGCCTAGTGGTTAGAGCGTTGGACTAGTAACCAGCAGGTAGCCTAGTGGTTAGAGCGTTGGACTAGTAACCAGCAGGTAGCCTAGTGGTTAGAGCGTTGGACTAGTAACCAGCAGGTAGCCTAGTGGTTAGAGAGCTGGACTAGTAACCTGAAAGGTTGCAAGATCAAATCCCCGAGCTGACAAATCTGTCTTTCTGAACAAGGCAGTTAACCCACTGTTCCTAGGCCATCATTGAAAATAATAATTTGTTCTTAAATGACTTGCCTAGTTAAATTAAAGTGGGTATGTATTGTAAAGGGTGACCAATGACTAAAGTCCAAATAAGACACAGAAAATGAATAAAACATTTACTTAACTAGAGTGGATAGAGTGAGAGAAAGAGGTAAAAAGGCTAGACAGCATGTCCCCTTCTCTTTGATCCATATGACCCAGTGCAGTTTGCTAATCAGACAGAGGTCATCTAGTCGGCTGATGTGGAGAGGGAAAGGAAGGGGTATTGCCCACTTAAAATCAAATTAGCATCTCCATAGGGCCATGGATGGAGGAGAGGGAGGGGATGGTGGGGAGGATAGGATGGGAAGAGAGCGGCTGGGTGAGTTTAACAGCACTGTGTGCCCGCCTCAGCTGTTCAGCTGTCTTAGAGAGAGAATGGGAGAAAAACAAAGAGAGCGAGAGAGACGTTTTTAGGGGGAGAGGTTTACGGTAGAAAATGCATTCAGTTGAGAGGAGAAAGTGAGCCTAAACTAGTCCCATCTAAAAGGGCTGGATGGGTGAAAGTAGTATGGCATTCAGTCTACAGGCAGAGAAGCATCTGTAAGGTGGGATTCATGGAATAGCTCCTAAACATACTACCTAGCTATTATACCTTGGCTGCAAATAAGGGTTTGTCATATTCAGCTTTCTATCGACAGGAGGCTTGAGTGGAGTCGACGCACTGATTAACTTTGAATTACAGACTCAGTGTGTGTGTGTGTGTGTGTGTGTGTGTGTGTAAGGGCTGGTGACTCAAGGAGAGGGGGGTGGAAGAGAGAATTAGTCAACGGCAAAAGAGAGAGGACTTGAAGTGCACCATAAATTACAGACTGTGTGTGTGTGTGTGTGTGTGTGTGTGTGTGTGTGTGTGTGTGTGTGTATGCGTGGGAAGAGGCTGGCGACTCAAGGGGAGGCAGAGAGAATTAGTCAGCGACAAAAGAAATGTCTTGAAGTGCACCATTAAGAGTTGTGTGGGATAAACATATCACATTTAAATCACGAGGCCAGAGCCACGGAACAACATAGGTCTGTAGTCGACATTAGCCTACAAATCCCCTAGCAGAGACAATGTGGATAACACAGAGTACTAGAAATGTTTCTATGCACACAATGTGTGCATTATATATCTTACTTTAAGAGCCATTCAGACTAAGTTTGTTTAAGGGTATATGAGGACATCAGACATGCATCTTGTGTACGTTATATGTTCCTGATGGCAGCCATTTACTCAAAGCAACTCTGCCATCTACTGGGGGAAGCAAGCATGTGCAACAAGGCATAAGACAGTTTCAGATCCCTCACACACACACACACATTCACACAACAGAAATAAATTGGACACACAGACAGAAAGCGTCAGTTTGTGTTGCTGTATTGGCAGGTACAGATAAGCAGGTAGCTAAAACGCTACCCTCCAAACACTCACCACCACTTAGACAGCAGTACACATGTTAACCTACAAGTGTTTTGTCTAGTGTAATATAGGGCACACATGACACACTATTCCCTATATAGTTCACTGTACAGAGCAGTGGTTACCCAAAGGGGGGGCGGGGTGAGGGGTCGGCAGCCCCCCCCAACAAAAAAAAAACACTTGTAATTTGTAATAGTTGAATGCAAAAGGTGCATTTTCGATATTGGGTAGTGCATCATTAGTTCCTCTTGTCATGTCAGTCATTGCATACATTAGAGAGCTATTTCTAACCTATTTATAAATAACCCATGTCAGCTAATGTTTTTTAGCCCATAGATTTTGTTGTAATTTTTGAGTTACTCAAATATCACATGAATACACATTAGGCTCTGCAAAATGTCTATAATTGCAGGAAATAAGCGTTTACAACTCTCTGCCAACAAGAGGGGTGTGAACACTTGGTGTCATGAACAATGCTTGTGCCATTGTGAGATGTTCTCCAACGCTGGAAGGGGGCCTGAGTGAAAAAGTTTGGGAACCTCTGGTATAGAGAATAGTGTGCCATTTGAGACTTGGACCTAGATATGGCAGTAATAACCAAGGCACCAGAGGCAGTCATCGTACAGTACTACAGGAATCCCTTTTCTTTCCTGTGAGATAGTTCCCTGTCTGAGGTCATCCAATAAACTTTTCGTCAGCTTTTTGACGTGTGTAGAAAAATACAAAACAAACTCCCTCCACAGCTGTATGTGGTCTGACGGCCACAAGGTGGTGCTGTTGTGTCTGTTTTTAATAAGAACAGCGGCAAGGCAATAGTCACATTTAACCCCCCCCCCCTTCTCTCTTTAAGTCTTTATGCTTTGAAAGTGACAGGTCACTCGCTAGCAATGTCCATATAAACAAAATCAAATGGAGACAGATCAACAGTTGTTAAGATCAACAGTTATTTTTCCAAGATTGGCAATCTTCACATCCAATGTCCTGAATACTACACCAAATATGGCCGCCGGTCTGGTCCATGCCGTGACGTTGCTTAGAGTCTTGTTCACCAGCCGACCCTTTTGTCCTGCTATCCTGGCGCGTGAGGCTATAGTTCTTTGAGATTGTCCATTCTAGTCATTGAAATTGTACAGTCAAAGGCCTGGTCAGTGGAGGTGGGCGTTGAGGTCGTACTTGTCACAGAACTTGTCAGTGAGGGGAATACAGGTGAGGTACTCACACCACTCACACTTGACCGGGTGTATGTAGAACAGTACAGCCAGTCCTGAGAAGAGACCCAGGAACACCAACAGGAAAACACAGATCTGGACACGCTTACGGTACATGTCCGAACGGCCAAAACTGGAAAAAATAAGGAGAATAAGATCATAAAATCAATATTAGTGTTTTAAGTGTATTAAAGGGTATAGCATAACCTTGAGGACATATTTAATTTCAATGTAATTACAAAATATATAAAAATGTTACCCAAAGTAACTTAAAGTTACAGTAAAACCTAATATATTCAGGTATATAAGGCCGCAAACCCAGAACCACCTGAGCCATTTACATCTGAGCCACATTATTATTTTTTTTTAAGTAGTTCAAAGCGCTTTATATTACATACACAAAAAATCCCCCAAATATTACCAAATCAAACCAGCTCTCACCTGATGTATGGCAGAAAGGCGAAGGAGAGGAAGAGTCCAGAGATGAATCCGGAGATGTGGGCGAAGTTGTCTATCCAGGGCAGCATGCCAAAGGAGAAGAGAAAAATGACGACACACAACAGCTTGGTGAAAGCCCTCCACGGACGCTCCAGGATCTGCCAGCTCTGGAACAGCTCAACAAAGAGACAGGCCAGGATACCAAACTGAGAGCCAGCTGGACCCACCTGGGGAGGAAGGGGGAGAGGGAGCAGGAGAACAGAAAGAGAGACACACACATTGTGTCATATTGGCAGTTAAATACTTAGCCTCCTGCCACCTAAGGGACAGCCAGTGGAATGACAACAAAACAAAATAAATGACATTTGAGATTCTTGTTTAGTATGGCTGCATAGCATCATAAACAAACACATATCCCATAATTACACCAGTGATATCACTAGACCTATATGATCAGTGAATCTACAGTACTGTACCTCTGCTCTGTAGGGTAGGAAGATGGCGCTGGCCAGGTTGCCAGTGATGCCAGAGACGATGTAGATGATAGAGATCCTCAGCCAGCCGGCCAGCTTCTCTAAGTCCCTCAGGATGGTCATCTGGAAGAGCACCGACACCAGGCAGTGCAGGATCCTACAGCGATACAAATGAGCAAATAAATAAAGATATGGAGAGTCTCAGCAGGTTACAAACGACATTATTTTCCAATAGGGTCTGGCTCCAGCAGATGCATTTTCACGCCACAGACACTGTGAGACATACAACATGAGACAGGAGGTTGGTGCCAGAGAGGATGATGCGTTACCGCCCCCAACAGCACGGGTGGTGAAATGACATGTATTATTAGAAGCTACCGAGCCTAGCTAGTATGTACTCACTAGCTGCACAAGTAACAGTGGTTAACAGAGCTAGTGTGTCGACTGGTATGTGTGAAGCACACTAACGCCCTGGAACAAAGCTGACTCGCAATACACAAGACAAACAAACGTCTACAGGTTGCGCATTCACAGAACATTTGAGACGCAAAAATACGATTTTCTGCCCAAATACAGTAGCTTCCTAATTTATTCATGATGTTTGACACAGCATGCAGGACATTGTGCAGGACAAAGTTTAAACATATTGAACACAACTTGTCTAATACCATTTACTATTTTACATATATACAGTACCAGTCAAAAGTTTGGACATACCTACTCATTCAAGAGTTTTTCTTTATTTGTACAAAGAAAAACCCTGGAATGAGTAGATGTGTCCAAACTTTTTACTGGTATTATATATATCTTAGTTTCCCCCCCTTTTTTTAAACTTTAAAAACAAACTCACACACAAACAATGACTACATCTCATCTGCCCGGACCCGCATGCTTACACCCCAATCGCTAGTGCCTGCATTATTGTTTGCCACTTGGCCTTAAATTTTACCACGGTCGCTCATGCTATTTCAATAATAAATCATTGGATTTTTCCATTGTGTCAATGATGGCGGATTGATTGACTTCCAAGTATTTAGTATACGTTTTTTCAAGATGAGTGATGAGAAGAGAATCATCCAGCTCACCAGGTATCTCACTACACCCCCATATTCCATGTCTTCAAATATGCAGACCAACGGATCAAAAGTAAGTTTACATTGTAGTACTTCCTGTAATACAGCCAACTTTCTAGCCCCGCCCACAACTTCCAGACTTGATAGCATTCCCAGAAAGCATGGATTATTGAGTCATTATTAGTTTTACACTTGAGACATCGACTCTGAAATGTGTGAATTTTATCTCTTGTATAATAAATGCTATACATTCGTTTATACTGGATTGAGCGTACGTTTCATCATTTCTTTAATTATGCTCCAACTTTCCCTCCATCTTGTGACAACATCAGTTCTTTTGAAAAAAAAATTCTAAGAGATTGTCATTTGGATATGCTCTACGCAAGGTTTTGTATATCTTCCCTATCAAATGAACATACCTTTCTGACTCAAATAAGATTCCCACAATGTTGCTCTGATGTCTTACAGATTTAAAACTGAAATTTTGTGATATGTAACTTTTAAGTTGGATGTATTTGAAACGATCTACACTGGTCAATCCAAAATGACTTTTTAATTCTGTCATGGAAATAAATCTATTTCCTGTTACAAAGTCATTTACGGATTCTATGCCTTTACTTTTCCATGTGGACCAATTTATCTGGTAATTTCTGAAAAGCTATCCAAGGATTGTACCATAGGGTTGTGTTTTTAGGGAGTCATATTGGTTCTTGTAGAATACGTTTCATTTTCTTCCATATTGTTGTAGTGTTCTTAACGATGAAGTTGTTCATGTTCTTAGTTTAACCCTTTAAAAATTGACACATAAAAAAGATTCTAATGAATATTCTTTACAGAGAAACACTACTCACCCTGCATGGAGGAATAGAGAGAGCCAGAGTCTGTAGAACTGGTCTGGGATCTCGGGGTTGAGGAAAGGAAGCAGGCCACACACATCATCCATACAGGCCACCTGGGAGCAGAGAGTGGCGTCCTCGTGGAAGTAGCCCTTCATAAAGTCACAGTACTCTCTGGACGTGATCTCGCACCTGAATAGTGAACACACAAGACAATCCATTACAACATCAACTACCTATATCTGTGAAGACTGAGGGAACTGAACAGCATAAAGTACAGGCTCCTCAGCAACACACTTTCAAAACATAGTTCATTGTTTCAATAAGTCATTTAGCAGGGATCATGAACTAGATATTTTCTTGAGCGGATGCTCAGGAGGCCAGAACATAATTACAAATCATTTATAGACCGCAGATTGACCACAAGAAGCCTAAACAGATGACTAAAACATAATCACTATACAATCACATATACAGCTCTGGAAAAAATTATCCTCACAGTGGGTGCGAGACCTGGAGAGGCCTACAAGCCACAGTGTCTCGCACCCACTGTGAAATTTGGTGGAGGATCGGTGATGATCTGGGGGTTCTTCAGCAAGGCTGGAATCGGGCAGATTTGTCTTTGTGAAAGACGCATGAATCAAGCCACGTACAAGGTTGTCCTGGAAGAGAACTTGCTTCCTTCTGCTCTGACAATGTTCCCCAACTCTGAGGATTGGTTTTTCAAGCAGGAGAATGCTCCATGCCACACAGACAGGTCAATCAAGGTGTGGATGGATGACCACCAGATCAAGACCCTGTCATGGCCAGCCCGATCTCCAGACCTGAACCCCATTGAAAACCTCTGGAATGTGATCAAGAGGAAGATGGATGGTCACACGCCATCAAACAAAGCCAAGCTGCTTGAATCTTTGCACCAGGAGTGGCATAAAAACACCTAACATCAATGTGAAAGACTGGTGGAGAGTATGCCAAGACGCATGAAAGCTGTGATTGAAAATCAGGGTTATTCCACCAAATATTGATTTCTGAACTCTTCCTAAGTTAAAACATTAGTATTGTGTTGTTTAGAAATGAATACGAACGTATTCTGGCAACACGGTCTGGCAACACTGCATATTTTTTGTTATTTTGACCAGTTGTAAATAAATGCTCTAAATTACAATATTTGTATTTGGAATTTGGGAGAAATATTGTCAGTAGTTTACAGAATATATATATTTTTTTTCATTTTACCTAAACACATACGTATAAATAGTAAAATCAGAGAAACGGATACTTTTGCAGTGGTCTCTTCATTTTTTCTAGAGCTGTATCTTTATATTATGCGTAAAAATACTTTGGAATAGATTTCCAAAATGTTAATCACTTGGAGCTGATTTTCCAACCCTTTTCCAGTATTATATGTCCAACAATAATTGTAAAAAAAAAAGTTAAAAAAAAAGAAAATCAGAATAATTGAGGGGCCAGTTGAGGAAACTCATATAGTATTCACCACTACCGTGCAGTTTGTGGAGGGTACTGTCTGTCCTCACCTCCCTTTGGTCCCAATGCAGCATGGCCGTCCGGTGATGGCACAGTCTATGTGGGGGAGGTTAGTGTGGTTGCCTGGGTTGTACCTGGTACACACTGGCCACTTGGTGATGTCATCAGGCCACTCATGAGGCGACACAGAGGCTGGCTCCAGGCATATTCTGAAAAGAGAGGAACAGAGGAAAGAACATATAATGTATAGAGGGAAGAGGAGATAAAGAAGAAGAGAGGGAGATGGATGAAGAGGAGAGAGAGAAGCAGTTTATTACCTGGGGTCCTGGTGGCAGACTGAGCCGTGCTGACGGACCTTCCCCTCCAGGAGAGGAGCACTGGGGTGATGAGGCCACTTCACCCACACTGCTAGAGTAGACTGGAGAGGGAGAACAGGGGGAGAGAGAGACAGGGGTGAATTGCTGCAGATTGTAGGATATTAAATATAATATGACTGTAACAGTAGTGGAACACCAGGGTAACTCACAGAGCACTCCTCCTGTGAGGTCTGAAGACAGCCGGAGCGGTCGTTCCTCACACAGCAGGCTGACTCCCGCTCTCTTCCTCTCTTCTCTTGGATCAGGTCATGGACCTGCTGGTCCTGACGCATGCAGGGGGAGAACTTAGCCCCCAGGTGGATTAGCGCCTCCTGCAGGTCAGGGGGAGGGTGTACAGTCAGAACACAGACAAGGGGCTCTATTTTCGGCTGGCGCTACGGCAGCACAAGTGCCAAACGCAAGTTTGTTTTGACATTACAGCATGTAAAAACAGATACTCTGGCATTTTGCACCACATGCGCCAGGTTCAGCAATTTACCTGTCTCATATCAATTTACCTGTCTCATATCAATGTACCTGTCTAATATCAATTTACCTGTCTCATATCAATTTACCTGTCTCATATCAATTTACCTGTCTCATATCAATTTACCTGTCTAATATCAATTTACCTGTCTCATCAATTTACCTGTCTCATATCAATTTACCTGTCTCATATCAATTTACCTGTCTAATATCAATTTACCTGTCTCATATCAATTTACCTGTCTCATATCAATTTACCTGTCTCATATCAATTTACCTGTCTCATATCAATTTACCTGTCTCATATCAATGTACCTGTCTCATATCAATTTACCTGTCTCATATCAATTTACCTGTCTCATATCAATTTACCTGTCTAATATCAATTTACCTGTCTCATATCAATTTACCTGTCTCATATCAATTTACCTGTCTAATATCAATTTACCTGTCTCATATCAATGTACCTGTCTAATATCAATTTACCTGTCTCATATCAATTTACCTGTCTAATATCAATTTACCTGTCTAATATCAATTTACCTGTCTAATATCAATTTACCTATCTAATATCAGCTAGCTTGCGCTGAGGTAGGAATATTTGTGGTATGTCCTTGAAAACAAGCGCAAAAGCAGGGGTTGGAATCAGTTCAGGGAACAGAACTGAAAAGGAACAGAATCAGAACCGGGAACAAAAGTGATCTATACTTTTCCGGGAAACAGAACCATTATTTTAAAAGCATGGGAACCGGTTAATAACATTATTTAACGTTCCAGGCATTTTTTTTTGTCCCACAAAAAGCGCAACAAAGCAGCTATGCAAAGCCCTCCCTCTGTCTCTCAGAAACTTCTTCCAGTGTCTGCCTGCCAGCAGAAAATCTTTGTCAGAGTGCGTGCGTGTTTAGGCTACCTGCCCCTCCCCTCTGAAGCATAGGCTCCTGTAGCCTACTGACATTACAAGCATGATTCAGAATTCTGGTGCCGGTCTGCACACACAAGCTTGTTAGGTCCAACATTAAGCCATTTCTCTGAAGATCAAAGACATTCAAAGTTCCTCCATAGAAGCTGCACCTCCGTAGGTATTATTCTGTGGGCCTAATTCAGATAGTGCATGTCAAAACAAGATCCCCAGTGCTTCAAGCCAAACGTCCTTCTCCACCCTCTCTTGCTCTCTCCCCACCCGTAAAAGTTTAGTCGCATCTCATGCCCTACACTTTTCTTTCCATCACACATGTAACTATAGACTGCCTGCTCCATAGCAAGCTGCTATATCCGCACTGATTGGTGAAGTAAATCTGGTCGGAACAGTGGAAAGAACCCCCAGAAAATAATGGTTCTGTTCAAAAAGTATTTTGCTTCCAACCCCTGGAGCGCATATCGAGAGATGTAAGACCAACGAAAAGCAGGTATTAGCGGTAACGCGGTTGGTAATGGCATGGATTTTGTGAGCGAAAGCGCAGCCCATCCAGCTGTGACACACAGTTCCCTTATGCTCATGGAACAAGAACGGAGATGTGCTTTTTGGGCCGGAAACCCTCCGTATTAATAAACATCTTAAGCACCAAAGTTGTATTAAAAGATTCAGTTTGGGAGCAGCATAACAGAGAGTTATGCTACCAGCGCTATGACTTACCATCGGGTACAGTTTGTTAAAATACAACACAGAGTCTCATAGCTGACATATCGGTTTAAATGATCAAATGAAGTCCGTTAGCCGAAAAAAAAGTTACACTTACAGAATTTGGTCCCACCCAGAAGTTTTCTTGTTGCACAAACTTTACATTTTCATAAACACCTTTATTTCTCAATACCTAAAGAGAGACAGGGGAGAAGCCAGACGTCTTTACGAAGTGACATGCAAAGACATAACACATTGACGCAACGGATCACGCATCACATTGTAGCAAAGACTATACAACCATCACTGTAACATTCATAACGCAAACTACGTTATATAACAGTCACTGTACTGACCGAGTCGACGGTCTCGTGCTGGGAGAAGCCCACAGGGGCGATGCCGTAGAGACAAACAGTCAGGATGGTGATTAACAGGTGGACAAATGTGATCCAGTAGGTAAAGAAAGGCCTGCGCACACACACACACAGAGAGAGAGACAGACACACACACAATATCAATACGGTATATCACATAGTACAACAGCTTGCCTCGTCTGTTAGAAAAACTATCTCAGTATGTCAGCGTGGACTTCACACGGACAACAGCTGCATCCACTAGGATAGGAGTTAGTAATGTATGACAACAACTGTGTAAACCATTGTTTCCCACATGGTGTGCTGGGACTCGACCATCTGTTACTGAGTCACACAGTCCTGGTTTGTTTATTAATCTAGAGGCCAGGCCAGTCACAGAAATTAGGTGCTTTCTATTATCCGTGATGACTCATACTGTATCTTATCTGGGGCAACCTCAGACACAGCTCCGACCTCCACTACAGATGTGGCTGAGCTCTTCTCCTGTAGTGTGATTAAATCTTAGACATGTTTGACAGTGCGACTATGTGACCATGCCAGAGTTGAAGTCAAATGCATAGCAATGTAGCAAGTTCAGAATTCCACATTGAAATGAAAGAATCTGAAAATCTTCATTGACAATAAAGTGTACCTGTGGTCGTCCATGTCCTCTATCTGCTGCTGGACGAAGCTGTCGATGCGTTTGCGGTAGGTTCTGTTAGTGAGCCGTCCCACCATCCCTAGGCCGTAGGGCCTCTTCTCCCTGGCGAAGAGCTTCTTGACGGGCACTGTGATCCGCTGGCCCCGTCGCTGCCCACTCACACTCACCACCTCCTGGCGCAGACGCACCTTGGGCTGGACCTGAGACAGTCCAGGTTCTTTACCTTTACGCCAGCCCCGCTCCAGGGGCCTGTGGAGTGAAGTGGAGTGGGAGAGAGAGAGAGAGAGAGAGGGAGAGATGTGTGTTAAGTGAAACTGGCTACAGTAGCAGCAACAACTTGCGTGTGTGATGTCTGTGTGTTCCACTCACAGCATCAGGTGACTCCTCTCCAGTTCGTTCTTGTCCAAGGCGCCACCTGTGAGGTCACTCTCATCCACTGCTGTGTTAGACTCCTCCTCTTTAATGGCGGCCTCAGACGGAGAATCAAACACATCGTCTGCATAGGTAGACAGCTCCTCATCTCCTCTCCTCAGACCATCCTGCATGGAGGAGGAGAAGGAGGAGAAGGAGCAGGAGGAGGAGCAGGAGGAGGAGGAGGAGGAGCAGGAGGAGGAGGAGAAGGAAAAGAGATGAAGAGGGACAGGAGGAACTGTGCGAGTATGCTATCTGTGCGTGAATGTGTGATGGGATGTGTGTGTGTTACTCACTCTAGCAAAGAAGGAGGTGTCCAGCTCGTCAGGGAAGTCCACTGTGTCGTCCTCCAGGAAACTCACTGGCATGAAGCTCCGCCTGCGACACCGCCGGGCAGCGCCCTCCCTCTCTCTCACCGTACGGCCCTGACACACACCATCATCATCATCATCGTCATCATTATCACTGTCATCATCATCACGTTGTCATCATCATTACCTTTGTTGTAACCGCTAATAAATACTCTCTGATGCACATTTATTGCATGATATTACATTACTGTTGTGTGTGACAATGAGACCATGACGGGTCAATTCCATTTCAATTCCGTCAATTCAAGAAGGGAATTCAATTTCAAATAGAAATGGAATTGACCCCAACCCGGGATCAAAAACACATCCGGTAAACAGCATCCCCAAAGCCCCAGACCAGTGTCCTCTCTGACTCCTGACAACCATCTGTGGCCAGTGGCCATGATGATTATGATGCTTTGACCTCTTGAGGCGGGATTAGCCCTGCAGCGTTCAATGTTTCAGTTCCAGAATACACAGTATTCTACTGGCTAACAGACACACAGCTGAGCATTCTGACTGGAGGACGGGACTGACAGCAGGGTTATCCTAATGCCATCTGTTAATGTATGTGTCCCAAATGGCACCCTATTCCCTATTTAGTGCACAACTTTCAACCAAGGTACCCTATTCCCTATTTAGTGCACTACTTTTAACCAGGGCACCCTATTCCCTATTTAGTGCCAGGGCCCCGGTCAAAAGTAGTGCACTAAATAATAGGGAATAGGGTGCCATTTGGGATAGGGTGCCACATTGTCTCCCTCCCCAGCCTAGTCATCTACCTATGTGCCCCCCACCACCCTGCCTGACACCACAGGACAGGAGAGAGGAACAGCCTCTGTACTGTACTGTTACACCAAAGCCTAATCCTACAATACAAGCCTGAGCTCAACTTTTACATAACACTGACATTGGTAATCGTCCTATACGATATAAACATACACATACTCTGTGTGTTTGTGCTTGTGTGCGTGTGCGCGTGCGTTTGTGTGTCCATAAGCAGGCTACAGTAAACTGGGGTTGTGTGATTAAGTCTCTCAATAACCATTTTGGGCAAAGAGATCAATGCCTAGAACAAACAACGCAATCCAGTAGGGTTCTGCTGTGTTTAGTTGCGTTGTATTGTGCCACCATTAACAAAGACACAGAGCAGAAACTGTTCAATGACCAGAGTCATATCAGACAGTCAGCATCTAAGAGGTACTGACACTACAGAGACTAAGGTGTTTGCATACTTGGCTTGAGATAGTAAATATGAGTCAAGGTGACTCCCAATGATGCATTTAGTTAGATCAAAGCAGTGTCTGTTACTAGAACTGTTTTATCTCAGCTGCTGGAGTATCGGGGATGATTCATCAACAGTACAGTGGTAAACATGCGGGAAACACATCTGCTCCCTGCACACACACACACACACACACACACACACACACACACACACACACACACACACACACACACACACACACACACACACATCTTCATGCACACACTCACACAAACACACACACAAACACTCTGATCCTCATGCACACACACACACACACACACTCTGATCTTCATGCACACACACTCACACAAACACTCTGATCCTCATGCACACACACACACAAACACACTCTGATCTTCATGCACACACACTCACACAAACACACACACAAACACTCTGATCCTCATGCACACACACACACACACAAACAAACACGCACACACACACGCGCGCACACACACACACTCTGATCCTCATGCACACACACACACACACACTCTGATCCTCACTGTTGACAATGTCTTTGCGACACACCTTAACCAGCGCTGCGGCGGCCTTGAAGCTCATGACGGCGACCGACTCTCGCTTGCGTCGCCGCGGTAACCTGTTGAGTGCGGAGCGCGAGCTGGAAAAGGAGCAGAGAGAGGCGGCACCAGGGGTGATGGGGGTCTGGGGTACGCTGTAACCATCTACCTCCTCCACCATGCGGAATGCACGGCCCCGCGCCAGGGGGTCCACAATCTACACACACAGAGGCAGACACTGTAATGTCCCATGGGATTGTAAACACCACGGAGCCAAGAATATCCTTTTAGGTTATTTGGTGGTGAACTCACTTGAATAGTTACAACAATGGGGCTCTGCTAAGAGGCTACATGACAGGTCAAGTTCACGGTCATATCAATACACAGGTTACCATAGTGATGGACCTCTAATAGTTGCATTACTCCATGTATTAATACGCTCATCAGCTTACATCACAGAAACAAAAACCACAAACAAGCAAAATGTCAATTCTGATATCTATTTGGAATTGTATTGAATAACATCATTGTTCCCAAGGGAGAGACATAGGATTGATATTGGGTAAAGAAACACAACACATGACATATGCACATATGTATGGCAAGAGACAGAGAAAGAGAGAGATATACAGAGAGTCTAGGAATGTATAGCATGTCTGTGGGCGGCTCTGCCCTACCCGCTGCATGGCATAGGGGTGGTGGGGGTGGTGGTGGTGTGGGGGGAGGTAGAGGGGTGGTGGGGTCTCAGTGCTGGTCAGAGACAGGTTGTCCTGGCTGGACAGCTCCATCTCCCTCATCACCTGGGCCTTGAGGCGGCCGTAGCGCAGGTTGCAGTGCTGCAGGCTCTTCCTCCTCCATCGCTGGGTGCTGTCGTTTTCCTTACTGACCCCGAACCAGTCTGCCGTGCCCCTGAGGGGACAGAGACGGAGATTAGGTCAGGGTGAATCTCAGTTCACTATTGTACTTGGTAGTAATAGTTGGTAGAAAAAGTTCCAATTTAATTCAAAGAGAAATGGCATGAAACAAACACTCCGTCTACGAGGCAGTATTCGGGCTGAGTGTGGGCTCTTTTCTTTGCAGAGAGTGCACAGAAAAGACAGAAACAGATGACAATGACATAGATTAAACAGCCCAGGCAACGTAGTGGGTTTGTAGTTTATTTGTATATGGAGTGTGGCCATTTGATGTCACCATGTGAGTGTGTTTCCCTACTCCTCTCTCCTCAGCTCCACCATTTCAAACCCTATCCCAGTGTAAAGCCTGAGATATTTGGAGCGACTGACCGGGCCAGGGCATTAGTGTTGTGCGTCACCACTCAGTCAAACAATGACAGAGCACAGCAGGATTACATCACTTCCACTCACACAGAGTGGAAGTCAACTCCAGCTGCAAAATAGGTGCCTTACAGTACCAATGACATGCCACTTACACAAAAACATGCTCAGACACACACAATACAGCCCCAATGCATGCACACACACGCATGTACGCAAACACACACACACACACACACACACACACACACACACACACACACACACACACACACACACACACACACACACACACACACGCACACGCACACACACACACACACACACATCAAACCCAGTGACAAAAAGGACCTGGGAGAATAAAGTCTATAGATAAGCCCTCTTTCCTCTTTTAGTGGATATATGTATTAGTAGTGTCTGTATTAGTAGTGTCTGTATTAGTGTAAGTGTCTGTATTAGTAGTGTCTGTATTAGTGTGAGTGTCTGTATTAGTGTGAGTGTCTGTATTAGTGTGAGTGTCTGTATTAGTAGTGTCTGTATTAGTGTGAGTGTCTGTATTAGTGTGAGTGTCTGTATTAGGAGTGTCTGTGTTAGTAGTCTCTGTATTAGTAGGGTGTATTAGTGTGAGTGTCTGTATTAGGAGTGTCTGTATTAGTAGTGTATGTATTAGAGTGAGTGTCTGTATTAGTAGTGTCTGTATTAGGAGTGTCTGTATTAGGAGTGTCTGTATTAGTGTGAGTGTCTGTATTAGTGTGAGTGTCTGTATTAGTAGTGTCTGTATTAGTGTGAGTGTCTGTATTAGTAGTGTCTGTATTAGGAGTGTCTGTATTAGTAGTGTCTGTATTAGTGTGAGTGTCTGTATTAGTAGTGTCTGTATTAGTGTGAGTGTGTGTGTGCGTGTGTGAGTGTCTGTATTAGTATTAGTGTGTGTGTGTGTGTGAGTGTGTGCGTGTGTGAGTGTCTGCATTAGTATTAGTGTGTGTGTGTGTGTGTGTGTGTGAGTGTCTGCATTACTATTAGTGTGTGTGTGAGTGTGTGTGTGCGTGAGTGTATGCATTAGTATTAGTGTGTGTGTGAGTGTGAGCGTGTGTGAGTGTATGCATTAGTATTAGTGTGTGTGTGCGTGTGTGAGTGTCTGCATTAGTATTAGTGTGTGTGTGAGTGTGTGCGTGTGTGAGTGTATGCATTAGTATTAGTGTGGGTGTGCGTGTGTGAGTGTCTGCATTAGTATTAGTGTGTGTGTGAGTGTGTGCGTGCGTGAGTGTATGCATTAGTATTAGTGTGTGTGTGTGTGTGTGAGTGTGTGCGTGCGTGAGTGTATGCATTAGTATTAGTGTGTGCGTGTGCCTGCGTGAGCGTGTGTATTAGTATTAGTGTGTGTGAGTGTGTGCGTGTGTATTAGTATTAGTGTGTGAGTGTGTGTATGCATTAGTATTTGTGTGTGTCTGTATTATTGTGAGTGTCTGTATTAGTAGTGTCTGTATTAGTGTGTGTCTGTATTAGTGTGAGTGTCTGTATTAGTGTGAGTGTCTGTATTAGTATGTGTCTGTATTAGTGTGAGTGTCTGTATTAGTGTGAGTGTCTGTATTAGTAGTGTCTGTATTAGTGTGTGTCTGTATTAGTGTGAGTGTCTGTATTAGTGTGTGTCTGTATTAGTGTGAGTGTCTGTATTAGTGTGAGTGTCTGTATTATTGTGAGTGTCTGTATTAGTGTGAGTGTCTGTATTAGTAGTGTCTGTATTATTGTGAGTGTCTGTATTAGTGTGAGTGTCTGTATTAGTAGTGTCTGTATTAGTGTGTGTCTGTATTAGTGTGAGTGTCTGTATTAGTGTGAGTGTCTGTATTAGTGTGAGTGTCTGTATTAGTGTGTGTCTGTATTAGTGTGAGTGCCTGTATTAGTGTGAGTGTCTGTATTAGTAGTGTCTGTATTAGTGTGTGTCTGTATTAGTGTGAGTGTCTGTATTAGTGTGAGTGTCTGTATTAGTGTGTGTCTGTATTAGTGTGAGTGTCTGTATTAGTGTGAGTGTCTGTATTAGTGTGTGTCTGTATTAGTGTGAGTGTCTGTATTAGTGTGAGTGTCTGTATTAGTGTGAGTGTCTGTATTAGTAGTGTCTGTACTGGTGTGAGTGTCTGTATTAGTGTGAGTGTCTGTATTAGTGTGTGTCTGTATTAGTGTGAGTGTCTGTATTAGTGTGAGTGTCTGTATTAGTGTGTGTCTGTATTAGTGTGAGTGTCTGTATTAGTGTGTGTCTGTATTAGTGTGAGTGTCTGTATTAGTGTGAGTGTCTGTATTAGTGTGTGTCTGTATTAGTGTGAGTGTCTGTATTAGTGTGAGTGTCTGTATTAGTAGTGTCTGTATTAGTGTGAGTGTCTGTATTAGTGTGAGTGTCTGTATTAGTGTGAGTGTCTGTATTAATAGTGTCTGTATTAGTGTGAGTGTCTGTATTAGTGTGAGTGTCTGTATTAGTGTGAGTGTCTGTATTAGTGTGAGTGTCTGTATTACAGTTTTTTACAACCACTTTGGCACTAATTTCAGAACCTTGATGTCATTTTTCAAAACTCTAGACACAAAACTCACAACCAATGATCAAAATGCACATTTTTCAAAACTCTTAACACTTCTTCCAATTGCTTGGATACAATACACATAAAGCTAAGATCATTTGTTCATTGAACTAAAATCACCTGTTCAATGCAATTCACACATTACATCTGAGATGACTGTCTACTCATTTCATTACAATGATCTCACTATCAATTGATACAACTGCTCAAAATGATAAGTAACTGTTGCGTTACTCTTAATGCAGTTTTATGGAAACTGACAAACAATATTCCATGTTTAGACATTTTCCTCTGACCCCTCTCATTAACAAGGTGTTTTTGCCCACAGAAATGCCGCTCACTGAATGTGTTTTGTTTATCGCACCATTCTCCGTCAACTCTAGAGATTGTAGTGCGTAAAAATCCCAGGAGGGCAGCTGTTTCTGAGATAGCTGGAATCACCATGTTTGGCATCAACAATCATACCACAGTCAAAGTTGCTTAGATTACTCATCTTGTCTGTTCTAATGTTTGGTCGAACAACATCTAAAGCTCTCTAATCTATATACTCTATATATTGAGTTGCAGGCAGCCACATGATTCGCTGTTCGGATGTAACCGTCCTTGATGAGCTAAATCAGGTCTGTAGAGCTGATGGTATGACCTATGTCATTGTGTGGGATAATGTCAGGTTCCACCATGCTCAAATGGTGCAAGCATGGTTTCAGGCCCAACCACAATTTACCACCCTGTACTTACCCCCATACTCTCCTTTCCTTAACCCGATTGAGGAATTTTTCTCCACATGGAGGTGGAAGGTACAGTGGGGCAAAAAAAGTATTCAGTCAGCCACCAATTGTGCATGTTCTCCCACTTAAAAAAATGAGAGAGGCCTGTAATTTTCATCATAGGTACACTTCAACTATGACAGACAAAATGAGGGAAACAAATCCAGAAAATCACACTGTAGGATTTTTTATGAATTTATATGCAAATTATGGTGGAAAATAAGTATTTGGTCACCTACAAACAAGCAAGATTTCTGGCTCTCACAGACCTGTAACTTCTTCCTTAAGAGGCTCCTCTGTCCTCCACTCGTTACCTGTATTAATGGCACCTGTTTGAACTTGTTATCAGTATAAAAGACACCTGTCCACAACCCCAAACAGTCACACTCCAAACTAAACTATGGCCAAGACCAAAGAGCTGTCAAAGGACACCAGAAACAAAATTGTAGACCTGCACCAGGCTGGGAAGACTGAATCTGCAATAGGTAAGCAGCTTGGTTTGAAGAAATCAACTGTGGGAGCAATTATTAGGAAATGGAAGACATACAAGACCACTGATAATCTCCCTCGATCTGGGGCTCCACGCAAGATCTCACCCCGTGGGGTCAAAATGATCACAAGAACGGTGAGCAAAAATCCCAGAACCACACGGGGGGACCTAGTGAATGACCTGCAGAGAGCTGGGACCAAAGTAACAAAGCCTACCATCAGTAACACACTACGCCGCCAGGGACTCAAATCCTGCAGTGCCAGACGTGTCCCCCTGCTTAAGCCAGTACATGTCCAGGGCCATCTGAAAATATAACTTTTTGGTAAAAACTCAACTCGTCGTGTTTGGAGGACAAAGAATGCTGAGTTGCATCCAAAGAACACCATACCTACTGTGAAGCATGGGGGTGGAAACATCATGCTTTGGGGGTGGAAACATCATGCTTTGGGGCTGTGTTTCTGCAAAGGGACCAGGACTACTGATCCGTGTAAAGGAAAGAATGAATGGGGCCATGTATCGTGAGATTTTGAGTGAAAACCTCCTTCCATCAGCAAGGGCATTGAAGATGAAACGTGGCTGGGTCTTTCAGCGTGACAATGATCCCAAACACACCGCCCGGGCAACGAAGGAGTGGCTTCGCAAGAAGCATTTCAAGGTCCTGGAGTGGCCTAGCCAGTCTCCAGATCTCAACCCCATAGAAAATCTTTGGAGGGAGTTGAAAGTCTGTGTTGCCCAGCAACAGCCTCAAAACATCACTGCTCTAGAGGAGATCTGCATGGAGGAATGGGCCAAAATACCAGCAACAGTGTGTGAAGACATACAGAAAACGTTTGACCTCTGTCATTGCCAACAAAGGGTATATAACAAAGTATTGAGATAAACTTTTGTTATTGACCAAATACTTATTTTCCACCATAATTTGCAAATAAATTCATTAAAAATCCTACAATGTGATTTTCTGGATTTTCTTTTCTCATTTTGTCTGTCATAGTTGAAGTGTACCTATGATGAAAATTACAGGCCTCTCTCATCTTTTTAAGTGGGAGAACTTGCACAATTAGTGGCTGACTAAATACTTTTTTGCCCCACTGTATATGATAGGCGCCCTCACGAACAAGCCACCCTTCTCCAGGCCATGGATGATGCATGCAATGACATCACGGCAGACCAGTGTCAGGCCTGGATTCGCCCAAAGATTCTTCCCAAGATGTTTGGCCAATGAAAACATCCATTGTGATGTGGATGAGAACCTGTGGCCAAATCCACAAGACAGGGTTGAGGGAAATATAGAAGTACGGTAATCAATCCTTTGTTTTGCTTTTTGTGTGTGTGTGTGTGTGTGTGCATTAGTATTAGTGTGTGTGTGTGTGCATTAGTATTAGTGTGTGTGTGAGTGTATGCATTAGTATTAGTGTGTGTGTGCGTGTGTGAGTGTATGCATTAGTATTAGTGTGTGTGTGTGTGTGTGCATTATACTGCATGTGTATGTCTTCCCCTAGTGACCCTCTGTATATGTAGGAGTGTCTCAGAGTGTGTAAATCAGGAGAAGAAGTGTTCTGTGAAGGATGCGGGTCAGAGGGTAGAGGAGTGTTTACAGTAGAGGACATTCAGTAATAACACAGTCTCCATCATTAGAGAGAAACCAGCCAGCTGGGGAAGCCTTTTAAGGCTGCGCACCGTCAGGGAGAGAGGGAGGGAGATTCCTCCCAGGAGGGAGTAATGTTTTAAGAGGGGTCACAGGTTTAGGTTGGGAACAATGTTCCCTCAAATTATTTTAGGCACTGAGCAAATTTCAGGTCTGCTGAGTGCAAACTTGAACATTGTGAAAATTCTGTGCAACTTCTGGCGCGCACTGAGGCTGTACCCGCTTTAAGTTACAATTGAACAGTGTTCAAGTAGGCTAATGTGGCTGTTTGATCATAATGTAGGCCTGCCAGAGTGGCCTATCATCAAAAACACATCCCATAACATTTTAACATGGAAATAGCTGTTATATCATTCAGCCTACAGTAGCAGCCAATGTGTGGTGTTCAATGTAGGCCTGCATGCAGAGCATGACATTAACCTGTTTATCCCACTTGGCCTTCAGACAAGGAGTTGACTGAATTTTTTTTGTGTTGTTTGATGCAAGAAAGCACTCTACAAAATAAAATGCATCATTATTGGCTGGCTATTGGCTACTTAGCTTATTCAATCCTGTCTCAAAATACAACACTGCCCCTTTAAGACAAAAAAAAGCTCTTTACTATTCAAAGATGGCTAGAAATGCACACATTTTGTGCTCTTGTAGGAAGCAACCACTCCCCCATTGCTAACTACAAATTATCTATAACTGGGCTAATAACTCAGTAACTAGCAAAGGATATGAAGAAATGTGCACACGTGGCTACATGCAGCTCTCGCTTTGATCTCAAACAATCTACTCATGACTGCTCATGCTGTAAAAACAGTCCAGTTCAAAGTGAATGGCACAGATCCAAATATGGTAATGTCCATTTGCACATAGGCCTACTGCAGCTTTGATTGGCTATGGCGCCCCAGTCTGTGTAGAGTACAGGCCTGAGTCGTGCCTGTCAGTGCAATAGAATCCTACTCCGATGCGTTCTGCCTAAAAAAATATATATTTCATAGTTAGTTTCGTTTCGGTATGTTGCATTGAAAGGGGCAAATACTGCGTTGATTCGATCACAATTCCCACAGTAAAGTGAAACGTTGATCGTGTTAATTAACGGTGAAAACCCTACAAAGTTGAGTGAAGTTCAATCTCTTACTTCTCTGCCCAGGCTGATATTTCTTCTGCGTGGCAGTCCCTCTAAGCCGCATGGCAGTCCCGTGCACACGAGCAGCTTAGAGGGAATGGTGGTTGAGAGGGTTTAGGAGGGTGGGGGGGGGGGGGGTAGACTGAGTGGTGGTGATTGACAGAGAGAGGCTCTCAGGGTATCAGGATACGTAAACACCACAGAAGAAGAAAACAGAGTGACACATGCAGTCCATCTTTCCAGTTAAACACACTCTGTGAGATGAGGTTCTGGGAAGACTAATTTACTCTGTGGAAGGTTGTTTCTAGGAAAATAAACACCTTGATTCACTAGGTTTGTGCGTGTGTGTATGCACCGGGGTTTCCGTTAGGAAAATGTGGCGCTGGTCATTTGACCGGCAACATTTTAATTTACCGGACATTTGAGAAATCTGCCAGACCCAAATGCATTGGGTTCGTAACCTGATTAGGGCGTCCACCCACGGTGCTCAGAATAACAGAAATCACATTTAGATGATGGTAATTCATATTAACAGAACAAGTGCAAGTGGAGGATGCAACAATGTGAGGTGCTTCTTACTGAATTCTGATGTTTAATTTGAAGATGTAAGAATAACTGGCCACATTTACTTTTCCTCAGTCAACAAGATGTGTTAGAAACAGCAAAATCACTAGCCTATGTCAATCTACTATCCCCCATAGATTTTTTTTAACCTAATCTATTGGTCAACTTGTCGAGGAATAGCCTATTCCAAACACTCTGGGAGTTGGGGGACGATAGATCCCAAATTCATACAACCAGAAGGACTAGGCTACATCAAAAAAAAAAAAAACAATGAGTCTGATGCAACAGATCAGAATGTTTAGCTTAAAATGTTGATGAACTATTATTTCTTCATAGCAATGCGCACAAGGCAGTAGGCTACACGTGAATGTTCATTCCACAATGAACACGGTTGTCAAGTGGTTTCATGTGACAGAGATGGAAATACCTGTTAGAAATGTAGAAAGAGAGGAGATATAATAGGCTACTTTGAAGCAAGGTAAGACATGCCTCATAATACGTATTTAAACATTCAGGTTTCAAATAAGGACGTTTTCAAAATGCATAGCCTACTGCCTCCAGCTCATTGGTGTGTGACGCGCTGATGAAGCCTACCTTCAGTTGCCGTTTGAGGTCCTGCAGCAGCAACCTTTGGTTGGTGGCAACTTAATTGGGGAGGACAGGCTCGTGGTAATGGCCATAACGGAATAGGTGTCATGGTATCAATTACATCAAACACATGGTTTCCATGTGTTTGATGCCACTCCATTTGCTCCATTACGGACATTATTATGAGCCGTCCTCCCCTCAGCAGCCTCCACTGATGCGGCAATGGCACGCGTTGCCTGTAGTGGTGTAAAGCTTGCTGCCAATGGTCTCTGGAGCAGTGGAAACACATTTTCTGGAGTGATGAATCACACTTCACCATCTGGAAAGCCGACGGAGGAATCTGGGTTTGGCGGATGCCAGGAGAGCACTACCTGCCCGAATGCGTAGTCAACTGTAAAGTTTGGTGTATGACGAATAATGGTCTGGGACTGTTTTTCATGGTTCGGGCTAGGCCCCTTAGTTCCAGTGAAGGGAAATCTTAACGCTGCAGCATACAATGACATTCTAAACAATTCTGTGCTTCCAACTTTGTGGCAACAGTTTGGGGAAGGCCCTTTTGTTTCAGCATGACAATGCCCCCGTGCACAAAGCGAGGTCCATAAGGAAATGGTTTGTCGAGATCGGCGTGGAAGAACTTGACTGGCCTGTACAGAGCCATGACCTCAACCCGATCAAACACCTTTGGGATGAATTGGAACACCAACTGTGAGCCAGGCCTAATCGCCAAACACCAGTACCCGACCTCACTAACGCTCATGGCTAAATGGAAGCAAGTCCCTGCAGCAGTGTACCAACATCTAGTAGAAAGCCTTCCTAGAAGAGAGGAGGCTGTTATAGCAGTATAGGGGGGACCAACTCCATATTAATGCCCATGGTTTTGGAATGAGATGTTCAGGTGTCCACATACTTTTGGTCATGTAGTGTAAATAAGATACATAACGAATGTAGCCTTCACAAGCGCACATTTAATTCCACAAAATTATGCAAATCTACCAATAGACCAGTCAAATGTATTTACATCAACTGGTAATTCCAATAAGGAATAGGCTAAAAGGAATTATTTCGCAATGGGATTTTTTCTTCTTCCCCTGACAATTGGCCGGCGGCAATTTTACTTAACGGCTTTTCTATTTTTTTATAGGCCAAAAGCTGGCTATTACCGGCTAACGGAAACCCTGGTGTGCACGCTTGCGTGTCGGCATTTGAATGTGCGTGATTGTGTGTGGATGTGTGTGCGTGTCACAGTCACACCCACACTAAATAACACAACAACAACTGGTTCATGAGTACACCAGTCTGCCAAGCGACAACGATTGAAACTACATCACCCTACACCAATAGGCTTTTTGATATCTTAAAGGTAGGGTTGGCTGGTGCACACAGTGTACTATTTCATTCACAATCATTATCTACCTCTGAAGGGGAAGCTTAGCTGACTATTCACACACAAAGCAATAAATCTGCCACTCAAAGAAAGACAAAGATGCCAACAGAAAGTAGTGCCCTATAAGGATAGCCAATGCTACCACTTTCTCCAATCATTCTGAGACCGGCAGAGATCATAACAATCAACAGCTATTGCCAGTAGAGCCAGAAGCTCTTGGTATTATTCCACTACCAGAGACATACAGACAAAGGTCATGTGTAGCTTGGGGAGACATTTAGTGAGGGTTGAACATCCTTATTTATGTCACACTGATCCATGCATGTTCTATTTCCCTTGTTCTATTACATGTGCGTCACATTGGAGCACCTAACATTGTAGAAACAAGCATCCCTCAACTATGAAAAATCTAAAGATAAACAGTTCCTTTGTAAAACACTGTCAGTGATCCCTGCACAGCTGGACATCCTCTCCTCTAATCTCCCCTCCCCTTGACCGCTCTTCTTTCCTTCCTCTCCCTCCCTCTCGCTCCCTCTCTTCTTTCCTTCCTCTCCCTCCCTCCCGCTCCCTCTCTTCTTTCCTTCCTTCCTCTCCCTCCCTCTCGCTCCCTCACTTCTTTCCTTCCTCTCCCTCCCTCCCTCTCACTCCCTCTCTTCTTTCCTTCCTCTCCCTCCCTCCCGCTCCCTCTCTTCTTTCCTTCCTCTCCCTCCCTCTCGCTCCCTCTCTTCTTTCCTGTTTCCCAACTCCTTCCCTCCCTCCCTCCTGTTTCCCACATGTTCCTCTACCCAGTTCCACACTGTCTTACCTGTCCAGACATTCCCATGCCCCCCCCAAGTCCTCTGACCTGTCCAGACATTCCCATGTTGCCCCCCCTCCCAAGTCCTCTTACCTGTCCAGACATTCCCATGTTGCCCCCCCTCCCAAGTCCTCTTACCTGTCCAGACATTCCCATGTTGCCCACCCCCCCAAGTCCTCTTACCTGTCCAGACTTTCCCATGTTGTCCCCCCAAAGTCCTCTTACCTGTCCAGTCCATCCCAGTCCCAGGAAGCAGGTAGGGTCATGCCTCTGGCTCACACAGAGCTACAGCAGCCTGGAGACACAACCACATAATGTCCTGGTCTCACCCCTAACTCCTGTCCAACGTCTGACCCCAAGTCACCCTCTGGTTCACAGCTGGTGAGAATAATTGAAGGTCCGTTGAGGCTGAGAGCTGCTATACATCCACTGGGTGATGATGTGAAATGTACTTCCATTCAGTAGTATGTTCTTCCCAGAGAGGGGGTCAATCAAACGGCCTGGCCAAGTTGATGTTCCTCCGACCAGCGGATCACACTAAGAGAACGTGTCGTCTAGAAGCTGGCTGAACTCCAGTGTGACTCCGAAATAATTGTCTTTCTCCTGCAGCACTATGATCCGTCTACTGTGCTTGGAAATAGAATCCAACAGACTTTTAATTCAACAGAAGACTTGCTCTCTGAACTTGAGACAATCTTGACGCAGTGTGATATTCTAGTCTGTATCTATTACAGGGATTTGCTGTCTTCAGTTCCATAACCTCCAGGCTATGATCTGTGATCCGTCTACTGTGCTTGGAAGAATTGAGTATCCAGTTTTCCTCAAAACGGTCTTCTCTCTCCAGGATTCCTTTTAATTCAACAGAAGATTGTCTCTCTGAACTTGAGGTTGTGAAATCTTTCCGCCTGTATCTCCATGAATCCTCTCTAGCTGCCTGATCCTCAGTGGGAATGGACAACGGCTCTACATATCTGCTCTCTGTGAATCTCTGTTCTCACCTCCCTAACACACTTAGTTCTACATGCCTCTCCCTCTTTTTTTCTCTCCCTCTCTCTCTCTCTCTCTCCCTCTCTCTCTCTCTCTCTCAGCCCTCTCTTTCTATTAACCCCTCCTCTCTCCCTTTTTCTCTGCCCCCTACCCCCCCCCCTGTTTGGGGAGTTTGTGTAAATTGGCCAACGCTCCCACTAACATACCAGCACTTCCCAGGAAGAGAGAGATTAGAAGGAGAGAAAAAACAAGGTAGGTTGTACATATCAGGCGGTGGAGGGAGTGTGTGGAACCTGTCTCAACAAGAGAGAGAGAGAGAGAGAGGATGAGAGAGACAAAGGGAGAGACAAAGAGAGAGAGAGAGAGAGATAGAGAGAGAGAACAGAAGAGGGAGGGGGGAGAGAGAAAGAGAGAGAACAGAAAGAGGGAGGGAGGGAGAGAGAGAGAGAGAGAGAGAGAGAGAGAGAGAGAGAGAGAACAGAAGAGGGAAGGAGAGAGCGAGAGAGAGAGAGAGAGAGAGAGAGAGAGAGAGAGTGGGAGGGAGAGAATGAGGAAGAGAGAGGGAGAGAGAGAGAGAGAGGGAGAGAGAGAATGAGGAAGAGAGAGAGGGAGAGAGAGAGAGCGAGAGAGAGAGAGAGAGAGAGAGGGAGGGAGGGAGGGAGGGAGGGAGGGAGGGAGGGAGGGAGGGAGAGAATGAGGGAGAGAGAGAGGGAGAGAGGGGGGGGTGGAGAGAGAGAAAGAATGCACACAAGGTTGACGCAGCAAAGTCATGAACCCCTTGCATGATCATGAGGAAACTACCTTAGTGTGAGGTGTGAAAAAGGTTAACTACTGCCTTTCGCTCAGCAGGCTAACACAGTCTTGTAACAGACACACTGCTAACACGGGGGTTCAAACTCAGTCAGTCACATACTGTATCATCATGTCTATGAATATAACTCCATAGGTGTGACAATAGCTGTCAATAGAAAGTTAGCATTGCTGACATTCCTGTCCCTCTCACAGGCCTTAGCCTGCCAGTACAAGTGCCCCTCAGTGTGCTACTGTCATGCTATTGATAGAGTCCTACTGGAGCCAACTGGACCACACACACCGTGGTTCCACCTTTCGAATGCGAAGGTTCAGGCAGGCCTTTGAAGAGGTAGCTGTCTTTGGTGTTGGCCCACTGTCACACAATGAGCTGAACACACAAGCCAGCTACATGGCGCTCCGATGGATTCACAGCGGCCTTGATGTGGGAGGCCAGGTAGCTACTCTTTATGAGTCATTGTATGTGTGTGTGAGTGTGTGTCTGCATAAGGGGTGGTGGGTGGAACGTGTGAATGCATCCTCTATGCGTCATGGAACACAGTCAAAAACATGAAAACATAACACACAGCAGATGTGGTCCCTGCGTGTTGCTCTGACGATTCATCCTTAAACACATGATTTGGTGAGCGAATTGCTGGAAGTTTGCGTTATATCATCAGGGGATTCTTACATTGTCGCAGTGAGGATTCTTACATTATCGCAGTGAGGATTCTTACATTGTCGTAGTGAGGATTCTTACATTGTCGTAGTGAGGATTCTTACATTGTCGTAGTGAGGATTCTTACATTGTCGTAGTGAGGATTCTTACATTGTCGTAGTGAGGATTCTTACATTGTCGTAGTGAGGATTCTTACATTGTCGTAGTGAGGATTCTTACATTGTCGCAGTGAGGATTCTTACATTGTCGTAGTGAGGATTCTTACATTGTCGTAGTGAGGATTCTTACATTGTCGTAGTGAGGATTCTTACATTGTCGTATTGACACATTATCTTAATCTGTTTCTTCTCTCTCTTCCCTTGTTCCTTCTTTCATCCTTCTCTCTCTTCATATCCCTCCTCATCCCCTCCCCCCTCTCTCACTCTTACTTGATGATTTGTTTGGGGATGGACGAGCGGCGGCGGGTGACCAGTTTGGGGACACAGGAGCGCCTGCGCAGCACAGACACCCGTCGGGGGCCCCTCTGGCCCTTAGGAGGGACCGTGTTGACCCGCTTGAAATGCACCCTCTTCTCACTAAACACATACACACACCAGACCGAGGAAAGCCGGGGAGGCAGGTAGGCAGACGGGGAAGGAGAAGGAAGAGACACCAAGAGAAAGGAGAGAGATTGGGAAATAAAGGAGAGGAGTAAAAAGGGAAATGAAAAGAGTATAAGTTCAGATCAGCTGGAAAAGAGTAAGAGTCAGTTAGTAAAAGTGTTATTTAGAAAAGATATTCAGGGAATGCAGAAGCAAGTAGAGTGGAAGGTGTGTTGTGTGATACACGTGTGCGTGTGTGTGGTCTCACCTCTTGATGGTCTGTGTGATGGAGGGCTGGCGCTGCAAGGGGGGTTGGAGATAGTTGCTGGGGTCAAAGGTTGCGATGCCTGATTGTATGTTCTCGCCAGGCATGCTCACACTGCGCAGGAACCCCTGCCTCTTCACCGGCTGTGACACACACCAGACAACAAGAATACATTGCACCTCAACAGCTGAGTGGACTTACTGTAGCTGGTCTCTATTGTACGCTTGTATTGAATCTGTATTGAACCTGTGTCTAGGCCAGATTACAGCAACTGTACATGTATGTATGAATGTGTGTGGGGTGTGTGTTCTAGTGTTCTACCTGTGTGTGTGTGTGTGTGTGTGTGTGTGTGTGTGTGTGTGTGTGTGTGTGTGTGTGTGTGTGTGTGTGTGTGTGTGTGTGTGTGTGTGTGTGTGTGTGTGTGTGTGTGTGTGTACTTTCCTTGTGGGGACCTGTTGGTAGTAAAACAAGGAAAGCATTCTGCTGGTCCCCAGAAGGAAAAAGGCTTTTTTAGGTTTAGGGTTACAATTAGAGTTAGGGGTTAGAGTTAGGAGTTAGAGTTAGGGGTTAGAGTTAGGAGTTAGAGTTAGGGGTTAGAGTTAGGAGTTAGGGGTTAGAGTTAGGAGTTAGGGGTTAGAGTTAGGAGTTAGAGTTAGGGGTTAGAGTTAGGAGTTAGAGTTAGGAGTTAGGGGTTAGAGTTAGGGGTTAGAGTTAGGAGTTAGAGTTAGGAGTTAGGGGTTAGAGTTAGGAGTTAGAGTTAGGAGTTAGAGTTAGGGGTTAGAGTTAGGAGTTAGAGTTAGGGGTTAGAGTTAGGGGTTAGAGTTAGGGGTTAGGGGTTAGAGTTAGGAGTTAGAGTTAGGGGTTAGAGTTAGGAATTAGAGTTAGGGGTTAGAGTTAGGAGTTAGGAGTTAGAGTTAGGGGTTAGAGTTAGGAGTTAGGGGTTAGAGTTAGGAGTTAGAGTTAGGGGTTAGAGTTAGGAGTTAGGAGTTAGAGTTAGGAGTTAGGGGTTAGAGTTAGGGGTTAGAGTTAGGAGTTAGGGGTTAGAGTTAGGAGTTAGAGTTAGGAGTTAGGGGTTAGAGTTAGGAGTTAGAGTTAGGGGTTAGAGTTAGGAGTTAGGGGTTAGAGTTAGGAGTTAGAGTTAGGGGTTAGAGTTAGGGGTTAGAGTTAGGGGTTAGAGTTAGGGGTTAGAGTTAGGGGTTAGAGTTAGGAGTTAGGGGTTAGAGTTAGGGGTTAGAGTTAGGAGTTAGGAGTTAGGGTTAGGAGTTAGGGTTAGGGTTAGGGGTTAGAGTTAGGAGTTAGGGGTTAGAGTTAGGGGTTAGAGTTAGGGGTTAGAGTTAGGGGTTAGAGTTAGGGGTTAGAGTTAGGGATTAGGGTTAGGAGTTAGGGTTAGGGTTTAGGGTTAGGGGTTAGAGTTAGGGTTTAGGGTTAGGAGTTAGAGTTAGGGTTAGGAGTTAGGGGTTAGGTGTTAGGGTTAGGAGTTAGGGGTTAGGGTTAGTTTTAGGGTTTGGTTAAGGGTAAAATAGGGGTTAGGAAAAATGTGATTTTGAATGGGAATCAATTGTTTGGTCCCCACAAGTATTGTAAAACAAACGTGTGTGTGTGTGTGTGTGTGTGTGTGTGTGTGTGTGTGTGTGTGTGTGTGTATATGTGTGTGTGTGTGTGTGTGTGTGTGTGTGTGTGTGTGTGTGTGTGTGTGTGTGTGTGTGTGTGTGTGTGTGTATATGTGTGTGTGTGTGTGTGTGTGTGTGTGTGTGTGTGTGTGTGTGTGTGTGTGTGTGTGTGTGAGTGTGCGAGCGAGAGAGAGAGAGAGAAAGAGATGTGTCATCATACCTGTATGAATGTTGAGGGCTCATCCAGGGACAGCTGTGGGGGGATGTCCACTCTGAGCCATGGAGGTTTCTTCCTCTGCAGACTGCTGCTCTCCTGGGGCTGGCCTGGCTCAGCCATGCTCTCTACCGCCCCCTACCGTGCTACGCCTGCCAGCTGGAGACACAGGGAGAGAAGGAGAGATCTGAGACAGAAGTTCAGAACACACACACACACACATTGCAGCCGTATTACAGATAAACCCAGTGATCTGACT